>NC_133325.1:536527121-536609621 GCF_042186555.1 Aquarana catesbeiana | reverse complement strand
GGGGGTGGGGGGGTTGTGAAATCTAGATAATTGCTCATTAGCAGCAAACTATTTGGAGTGAGTTTAGGTGGGGGGGGGTGGGGTTGTGAAATCTAGATAATTGCTCATTAGCAGCACACTATTTGGAGTGAGTTTAGGTGGGGGGGGGGGGGTGGGGTTGTGAAATCTAGATAATTGCTCATTAGCAGCACACTATTTGGAGTGAGTTTAGGTGGGGGGGGGGGGGTTTGTGAAATCTAGATAATTGCTCATTAGCAGCACACTAAATACACTCAAACAAAATACATTCCAAATGAGTAGACTAGGTGGATATGTTCCCATCACTTCATGCTGGGAAGGTTATTGAAGGAAAATATACATGCATGACAAAAAATAACAGGAAAAAAATCCAGCATGTGTGAGGATAAAAAGGGGACATTCACACTATATTGCAATGATGGTAAGTAGTGTTTGAAGCAAGAAATACATTATATTATCAAAGATTACATAAAAGAACATGTGATGCTAATAAAAGAAAAATATCTTACCTTAATATAGTCCTTCTGCAGGACCTGTATGATGGCAGAACAGGTCTCTGGGATAATGATCCCCAGAGCCTGGGGGGAGATGCCTGTCGAGAACTTAAGGTCCTGCAGGCTTCTCCCTGTGGCCAAATACCGCAAGGTAGCGACCAGCCTCTGCTCCGGAGTGATGGCTTGCCTCATGCAGGTATCCTGCCTGCTGATATAGGGGGTCAGCAAAGCCAACAAACGGTCAAAAACGGGGTCCGTCATCCGGAGAAAGTTCCTGAAATCCTCAGGATTATTCTCACGGATCTCACGGAGCAAAGGCATGTGACAGAACTGGTCACGCTGAAGCAACCAATTCTTGGTCCATGAACTCCTCCTCGCCCTGTTCATGGACTGGTCTTGGGCTGAAGAATAAACTACAGCACCAAGCACATACAATGCACGAGCTCGACGACGAGTACGTACAGGTAACATGGCTTCAAAACGGTCGGCTGGTCAGAACGCACTAAACAGAACGCACTGAAGAACAGCAAGGCCTGTGAAGAACGACCTGAAAATCAGGAACGAGCGGCCAATAAAACAAAGATTTCTCAATGCCAACTGACCAAACGCACTGAAAAGCAGATACAAACCTCACAAGCACAGACTGAACAACAGTTAAAACGAACTGAAAAATACGAGTCTCACAAGCGCGAATCGTCTCTCACCAAACTTCTACTAACACGAGATAAACACGAGATTAGCAGAAGGAGCCCAAAGGGTGTCGTACGGGCTATTGAACTTCCGTTTTATAGTCTCGTCGGACTTGGTGTACGTCACCGCGTACTAGGCTGTCGTACTTTTGTGTGGTCGTGTGTGTGTAAGTCCGTTCGTAAGAAAGTCTGCCGCAAGTCCGCCGAAGGTACGTCGGAAGTCTGTCGGACAGGCTGTCGGACTTTTGTAGACGAAAAGTCCGACCGTGTGTACGCGGCATTACACGTCAGAATCAGGGAACACATAACAAACATTAAAAATGGATATCATAAGCATAGCGTCTCAAGACATTTTAAAGACTACCATAGCAAAGATCCATCCTGCATGGTATTTTATGCGATTGATAAAATGAAAGGACACTGGAGGGGAGAGAACAAAAAAATCAAGATCTCACAAAATGAGACCAAATGGATCTTCCTATCGGACACCCTCCAACCAGCGAGAATGAATATAGATGTGGATTTAAATTGTTTCCTTACAAATGTTTAAAGTTACGAATAAGCAACCTAAACCCAAGTATTTCATTTTAATTTTTACTTTTATATATATATATAACATTTTCCCATTTTTTAGTATATTTTTAAAACTAAACTATTCCCCAGTGCAAACATGAAAAAACGCACCCTGATTTCCCAATCCCCTTTCTATATGAAAAAACGCACCCTGATTTCCCAATTCCCTTTCTCACAAAATGAGACCAAATGGATCTTCCTATTGGACACCGTCCAACCAGCGAGAATGAATATAGATGTGGATTTAAATTGTTTCCTTACAAATGTTTAAAGTTACGAATAAGCAACCTAAACCCAAGTATTTCATTTTAATTTTTACTTTTATATATATATATAACATTTTCCCATTTTTTAGTATATTTTTAAAACTAAACTATTCCCCAGTGCAAACATGAAAAAACGCACCCTGATTTCCCAATCCCCTTTGCAAACATGAAAAAACGCACCCTGATTTCCCAATCCCCTTTCTACAAAACAACCTCAGGGAAACCTATTTCCAAACTAATCCTAAACTAAGCCTAAATTAAGATAAAGATCACCCAGCAATACATATACAAAATTGGATATGATGATCCCCCCACCATAAATATACATACAAAAACTTTTTTCTAAAAAAATGTTTCTATTACGATACCTAATGATGACCCCGATCACGGATTTTGGCTATAGGACACACACTAATGGTCCCCCTATAAAACCAAAGTATTAGAATAGCATAATATACAAATACCAGGTTCAATATACACAAATAAACACCGACAGAATTGAGGTATACCTTTGCATTTTAATATAATTTATTTTATTTTATTTAAAAAAATTTTGTGTCATTATTTGTAACATTAAATTGTCTGTTTATCTCTTGGCTATGATGTGCTGATTCGGCACATTACAGGTTAAATGTGTGGCCAGTATGGGCATATATAAAAATCTTATAAAAAAAAAAAAAAATCAATCAGCAGCGCTTCGGGGGTGTCACCGACCCGGATGCTGGCTTAAATCTCAGCAGTAAGTGAGAGAGGAGTGAGTGTGGCCGAGCGCTGAAGGGTGACGTCCTTTGCTGACAGCTCGGACCACATCTTCTCCCACTGACATGAATGCACAGGCGTACTACTTAGGCTTCCGTCTGCAATATCTTCAAACAAATGGCCGCCAAAACAGCTTAAAGATTAAACCCATTAGGCTCCGGTCTTCAAAATCTACACCAAAATGGCCGCCGAGCAATTAGCACATAATTGCACCCATTACATGGCACACTATTTAAACTGAAGAGGTGTAGCAAGATGAACGCCCCAGTAGAAGTCTGATGACGAAACGCGCGTAGGGCGGGCTTACGGACGTCTTGCAGCACCTCTAGCAAAGCGATTTTGATATCTTTTTCATGCTCGTTTTTATCATTGAAAATGTGAGTACCACAGTGTTATTAAGCTTTAATAAAAGTTCCTATACGGTTTTACGCTATGGGTATCCCTCCTTTCTTTTATATGTAATACATCAAAACAACACGGAAAGTAAAGTTTGGAGACATCTATGATTGCTACACAGTGGCAGATACTGTGATTGCCTGCACCCTTGCAGGGGAAAGAAAATCCGGTGAGTGCAAGCAGTATCAGAGCATGCAGATAAGGCACTAATTAAAAAGCCAGCACCTGGATAAGAAGTTTTCCCACAGAAATCTGTTTCTCAGAGATTGAACATCCTAAAATACTCCAAAAAGAACTTTTTTTTTTTTTTTTTCCATTAATGGAACTTTTCCTATCCAAGATTACTGGTTAAAAACACATCAGTCACCTTCTATATTGGATATTTAGTATGATTTTGTATGATCTAGCACCAGTCACTTTTTGGAATTCATAGCACTGGACATTTTGTATGATTCTGTATGATTTAGCAGCAGTCACTTTATGACATTTATAGCACTGGTTTAGCACAAATGCACTTTGTGGAAATAATTGAAGTATTTTATATTGATATTTCACTTTTATTACAATGTGATTATTAGTAACCGAGTACCAGTCACAGATTCCAGATCTAAAACACTCACGTTATTTTGGTACATATAGGTTTTTTTTTTGTTTGTTTTTTTTTGCTTCGCTCATAAATATAATTTTTAAGACTAATACTCTAGATCTATAGGAGTTATGTACACCAGGTAATATATAGAGGAATTGCCCACTAATAGAAAAAAAAAAAAAATTTCTAACCCCACAAGGGCAGCGCCATAACTACTCCTGCTTTTTACCAAATTAAAAACACATCAGTCGCCTTTTATATTGGACATTTAGTATGATTTTGTATGATCTAGCACCAGTCACTTTATGGAATTCATAGCACTGGACATTTTGTATGATTCTGTACGATTTAGCAGCAGTCACTTTATGACATTTATAGCAATGGTTTAGCACAAATGCACTTTGTGGAAATAATTTTATGTTGATATTTCACTTTTATTATAATGTGATTATTAGTAACCGAGTACCAGTCACAGATTCCAGATCTAAAACACTCACGTTATTTTGGTACATATAGGGTTTTTTTTGTTTTTTTTTTTGTTTTTTTGTTTTTTTCGCTCATAAATATAATTTTTAAGAATAATACTCTAGATCTATAGGAGTTATGTACACCAGGTAATATATAGTGGAATTGTCCACTAATATAAACATTTTTTTTCTAACCCCACAAGGGCAGCGCCATAACTACTCCTGCTTTTTACCAAACTATGAAACACGATTTTTTTTTTTTCAGAATTTTCCATCTCTTTTTGTTTGTTTAGCAAAAAATAAAAATCCCAGCTGTGATCAATTACCACCAAAAGAAAGCTCTATTTGTGGGAAAAAAATGATAAAATTTTCATTTGAGTACAGTGTTGTATGACCGCGCAATTGTCATTCAAAGTGCGACAGCGCTGAAAGCTGAAAATTGGTCTGGGCAGGAGAGCGCATGCATGGAGGACTCCAAGATGGCTGCTTGAGCCTAGAGCTCCGCTTCACCTAGATCCGACAGCACACGTAGCACTTGACTACGGCTAGACAAGATCCAACGGACCGCAGTTTTGGTTAGAGGAATAGCCCGGGATCATATATATGCCCAGGGGCTCTGCCAAACGGAACCTGGGACCGAGCTTTTGCCCGCGGAAGGAGCCGCTTGATTTCAAGATGGCGGCCGCGACTCACTCCACAGCACAGCCCTGCTCTGAAATGGAGGAGGAATCCTCTACACTCGCAGCTCAAGTCTCCCTACAGGTGCCCACAGAACAAACAGTGAGTACCAGACAAGAGGTGGCTCCCTTCCCTGCTCTCATGGAATCCCTGACAGGACACACTATAGATGATTTTCCGCTCCCACCCATAAGGCCTGCTGAGGCCTACCTGGCCTCCCCAAATCACCTCACACAGAGCCCCACAGACTCACTCATAAATACAGCAGACTTATTTAATAAGCTGTCTGCACTTCTGGATAAGGGTCTTTCCACTGTAGCAGCAAAAATCACAGAAGATATCAAAGAAGACATTCAGGGATTGGGGGATAGGATGGAAACTATGGAACACAAGCTGGAAGACACAGTGGCAATAACAAACCAAAATTCTTCACATATACAAGTCCTGCAAGATCAACTAGATGAAGCTCTGTCTAAAATAGGCGATCTCGAAAATCGTTCGAGAAGATACAACTTCAGACTGAGGGGACTTCGGGAATCGGTTACCAACATAACAGCAGCGGTACATGATCTCATTAAGGGCCTCATACCGGACATCCCCACACATAAATTGGAACTAGACAGAGCCCACAGAGCACTGGAACCCCCGAGGAAAGATGGAACACCAAAAGATATAGTAGTGAAACCTCACTTTTATTCCGTTAAAGAAGAGATCATGAAAAGTTCCCACAAGCAAGCGACCATACTTTGTCTAAACCACCCGATTCAAATCTTTGCAGACATATCTCCATCAACTATTCAAAGAAGATGTACGCTGAAACCATTATTGACCATCCTATTCCAAAAAGATATCAAATACTGGTGGGCGTTCCCATTTGCCCTCCGATTCACTTTCAAATCCAAAACCTACTCTTTCTCCAGTCTCCAGGAAGGCAAAAAATTACTACTGGGACTGAAATTGATCAACATGGAACCGCCTCAGACACCACCGAATCCCCATTCGGGGGCTACGAAACGTCAGACACCATCCAGCCCCATCTCACCCATATGGAACAAGTCCAACTTCAAGAGATCTAAGGAAGGAAGACCTCCCTGAAGCTACAAGAGGACAGTATACTCACATCCTCCATTTTTTTCATACCCCTGGTCTGACCAGGCTTTTTCTGAAGCTGCACAGCGACTTTCTCGAGGCCATTTGATGGGATTTCAGCCCCTCTAGGGGAGGCTGATTGCACAATCTATTTTGTGGACAGCAGGTTAGACTATTCCTGCTATCCATCAGGTCTCTGGGAGATTCTCCCTTTCTTCTTCTCTCTTTCATTCACTTCCTTTCAGCTTTCAAACGTTTCTTCTCTTCCCGTTTTGTCAGACTCCGAGACCCAAAAGCACTCACTGATCAGAACAGAAAACGCAAATCTTGCTGGAATGGAAACCATCTGGACTTCACGTCAATCTCTGAGGTAGGTGACGGATTGACAGCAGGGGGCCTCTCACTCGTGCTCGATGGCTGAGCGCTCTATTCCCTCTCCTCCCCTGCGGTTGCATCACACAACACGCAGGGGATGAATTCTCCAGTCAAACGACGCAAAATACTACAATACATGCACTCACAGCGTATAGATATAGTGCTTCTTCAACAGACCCACTTTTCGAGGCGGTACAGTCCCTTCTTCCTCCACTCAGGATTCCGGGTTTCTTCTTGGCCAACGCCAAGGATAAAACCAAGAGAGTGGCGACCCTCTTATCCAAAAACTGTAAACTCACACTACTACTAGAACATAAGGACCCAGACGGCAGATTTATTCTATTAAAACGATAGATGAGCAATTGTACACATTTGTCTCCTACTATGCTCCCAATCAGGAGCAAACAAAGTTCTTCCAAGATATGCTTCAACAACTAACCCCTTTGGTGGGCGGGACAGTCATCTATGGAGGGGATTCAAATATGGCCCTTGACCAAGGGCTGGATAAAACTAGACCTCTGGGCTCCTAGACCATTCGCCCCCCTAAAAGAAGCCTTAAAATAGCCAAACTAATACACAAGCACAGTCTCACAGATGTATGGAGGGAACTCAATCCTGGCACACGAGATTACACGCACTATTCCCATCCACATCAAACATATGGTAGAATTGACCACATCTTTATTTCTACGGCTCACGCCCCAAACATGGTCAAATCAACCATTAGAGACACAGTATGGTCAGACCATTCCATAGTTTCTCTTACACTTAAACGCAGCTCACACCGTTCTAATCTTCGGCAGTGGCGTCTAAATGAATCCCTACTTAGCGACCCGGCCAGGACTGCAGAAATTGAAAAAGCTATTAAAGAATACTTTCGGATAAACTCAACTTCAGAAATTTCGGCTGAAACCCTTTGGACAGCACACAAGGCCACCATTCGAGGCAAGCTGATCCAAATGACTTCCCAGGCCAAAAAGGAACACACGATAGACATCATAAAACTAGAATCAGAATTCGAACGCCTACGAAAACTTCACAAGCGAGACCCAAAACTAGTTTCTATAGCCAAACTAGATGCTATGCGACTGTCCCTCAACCTGGCTCTAACATCTAAAGCTGAAAAACACATCCGATGGACAGGGGCTAAATTTTATCACAAGAGGGACACGTTCAGATCAATGCTAGCGGCCAAACTGACTCCCCAACCAAGACAACGAAACTTTCCCAAAATACGAGTCACGGGTAACCACAACACAACCAATCCACAACAAATCATGGAGACGTTTCATAGATTTTATGAGAAGCTATATAGCACAGATAATAAAACCAATGAGCCCTCCATGAAATCGTTCTTGGATTCGATACCAATGCCTAGGTTAGACACTACACACCGCAATATCTTAGAATCCCCATTCACAGCAGAGGAAGTACTAGATTTCATCAAGAGGTTAAAGGGAGGATCCGCTCCTGGCCCCCGATGGATTTTCTAATCTGTATTATAAAACTTTTGCACAGTCACTATTGCCTTACCTTACATGCTTCTTTAACGCCAAAACAAATGGTGATCCCCTGGACAGCCAACTCAACTCAGCCTACATATCGGTAATTCCTAAACCCCACAAAGACCAGGGAGAAGTGGGAAACTACAGGCCCATATCTTTAATAAACAAGGACCTGAAAATTCTAACAAAGATCCTTGCGGATCGTATGGCATCCTTTATAGGTCTATACGTCCATAAGGATCAAGTGGGATTCATTCCAGGACGCCAGCGTCCAGATCAAATTCGCAGAGCGATAGATGTTATTTCCATCCTACAATCGGGCTGGTCCAGGGGATCTCACCAGGAGGGTTACTTTTATCACTTGATCTCCACAAGGCGGCCGAATCCGTCTCATGGTCATACATATTCAACATCTTGCAACGCTGGGGGTTTGGGCCAAATTTTTTGGGCCGAATCTCGGCCTTATATTCCAATCCAGTAGCGTGAATAAGAATGCAAGGTTATTATTCTGATACTATTAAAATAGCCAGAGGAACCAGACAAGGTTGCCCCCTATCACCCCTTATATTCGCGATAGCAATTGAATCCCTAGCTATAGCCATCCATTTCAATTAGGACATTAGGGGAGTCTCATGTGGTCAGCAGATGCACAAATGCGCGCTGTTTGCGGATGACCTTCTGCTATTCGTAACAACGCCAACCACCTCCCTCCCTAACATATGCAAACTTCTGGACCATTTCTCCAGAGCATCTGGTCTGACAGTCAATCTGTCAAAATCCCACATCTTGAATGTGAATATACCCACAGTGGTAGCAGAAAATTTAAAAAAACGCCTTTCAATTTATGTGGAGCAATTCCATAATCAGATACTTGGGGGCAGAATCACTCTATGAAGCCAACTTTCCTCCCATGTATAAAAGACTATCTGAGGACCTCAAAAACTGGACAGCTCATGACATATCTTGGTTAGGGAGATTAAATGCAACGAAAATGACAATCCTACCCAACTTGCTTTACCTTTTTCGATCTCTACCAATCTCAATTAGAAAAGATCATCTGAAAAATTTCAGAGCAAACTGATATAATTCATTTGGGGAGCGGCAGGTTATCGCTTTTCCAAGAAAGTTCTTTATAGAACCAGGAAACAAGGAGGAATGGGTGCCCCCAACCTACTTTGGTATTATCAGGCTGCCAGAATCTCACAATTATCTATAATATATACACGCCTAGAAAAACCTGATTGGGTGCATATGGAGAGACAAGCAGTGCCTAAACACACGATCGATTTCCTGCTCTGGTGTCCACCTAAAGATTGCCCTCCAATTATGTCCCCAACACTTTCGCAGTCAGTCCTTCTCTGGGATGGCCTAAGAAACCACCCCTCCATCTCATCAGAGATGACACCACTCGCACACATTTTCCACAACCCAAAATTCCCACCAGGAATGGACATTAAAGCATTTAGTTGGTGGCTGGACAAGGGACTGTGCCGCATCGGTCATTTCTTGACTCCTCAAGGGCCAATCTCACTCAGCTACTGCAAAAGCAAGCTGGAAATGCCGGATTCGGAACAATTTAGATCCATGCAGATTTCTCACTTTCTATCTCGATTATGGATCACCAAACCTAGACCTCCTACCACCACAACATACGAACAATGGTGCGTTCAAGCGACTGAGCAGAGGGGAGGCATCTCAGTAGTCTACCTGTCACTAGCCTCAGACAACTCCAAACTCCCATATATGCTGAACTGGGAAAAAGAGACTTTGATCAGCTGGAGTGAGGATAAATGGAATAGAAACGTATTCCAGTCACACAAGCAAATTTGTAATACCGCACTGATCGAAGCAAACATTAAACTGATTACCAGGTGGTATCTTGTTCCAGCGAGATTGTCAAAAATCTTCCCGTCTTCCTCTCCCTTATGTTTTAGGAATTGCAACAACTACGGTTCTATGATACACATATGGTGGGAGTGCCCGAAAATCAGGGGATTCTGGGACAGCATATTCTATATGATACGCAAAGTCACAGGTATCCAAGTCCCTAAGAACCCTGTCATAGCACTACTCAATGTGGATATACCACAGGTGTCCAAAGCAACCCAATCCTTAATTTTCTTCATCCTCTTAGGCACCAAATTAACCATAGCTAAGGCTTGGAAACAACATAGCGTCTCCATTATAGCAACAAAAAGGAAAATATCTGGGATAATGGCCCAGGAAAAAATGGTCAGCATACTAAAAGATACAGTGGCTAGGTTTGAAGCGGTCTGGGAACCTTGGGCTGCCTATGTTGGAACTTAGGCAATCAATTCTAGTAAGATCATGGCAGATTTGGATCGGAGGGACTGGCAAGACGGGAACACTCTACTATCTTTTCTTCTTTCTATCTTCCGTCCCTCTCCTCTCCCCTTCTAAACACACTCTTCTTTTATGTCTACATTTCTCCTACCATCCCACGAATTAATATTCGCTATTGAGTTATGAGCAATGAACGCATGATATTTTTAGAATATGTGCTCCCTGGATCAAAAGATAAGCAATTGTACAAGGTTTAATAGTTGGTTAACGTCCTTCTAGGTCGGACCCGTAACATTTTATCCTACCGAGTAAACCAACGACATGTTTCAATCACATTGAACACAACAAGTTTACTTGAAATAATAGATTGTTGTCCGAAAGATTGTGTTCAACTCTATAAACAGGTTATATATACGATCTATGTTTCAAATACAGGAAACCATTCCTTGTTCATTGCTAAAATATTATGTAAGTCTTTATGTTGTTTTTTTGATTCTTTTATTGTTATTGCTCTAACTTTAACTATATTGTATGCCATGATATATTTGAAATAATAAAAACATTGAAAGATGAAATTGGTCTGGGCAGGAGGGGGGGTTTAAGTGCCCAGTAAGCAAGTGGTTAAATTACGTATTGAATTTAAACTGTTTATTCACAATCTTGATTTCTAAGTCAAGAAAATGGATCTCAGTTTTACTGGCTTCATATGTTAAAGAAATACCACTATCATTATAGTCGAGGCATTCAAAAAATTGTTTCAGTGCTTCGGAGGTCCCGCTCCATAGGAGGAGGATGTTGTCTATGTACCTCAAGCAAAACACCAAGGAGGTAGTCTCATGGCCATAGACGACATCCTCCTCCCATTTGGCCATGAAGAGGTTCGCAAGGCTTGGAGCGAATTTCGCTCCCATGGCTACTCCACGCTGGTGGAGGTAATAACATTGATTAAACCAAAAATAGTTGTGTTTGGTTGCGAATTCAAGGAGCTCTATCAGGTATTCACATTGAAAGGATGCCAAGGATTGTTCATGGTCGAGAAGGTATCTAACCGCCTCTATCCCTCTTTCATGTGGTATACAGGTATATAATGATGCCACATCCACTGTGGCCATAATATAGCCATCCTGTAATTCAACATTTTCCAAAAGTTTAATCGTGGAGCTAGTATCTTTCAAAAAAGAGGGTGTTTTCCTAACCAAGGGTTGCAAAAAGAAGTCTATGTATTTACCTGTTTGTGAAGTGATGGAATTGATACGATGGGCCTGCCTGGAGGGCACACCGGGTTTTTGTGGATTTCTGGCAAATAATAGATGGTAGGAATTCTGGGTGCAGTGGGTATCAAGAATGCTAGGTGGTATCGGACTCCAGTCAAGCTGGCACAGATGTACTCAACAGCTGATGCCCGTTGCTGGAGGGGGTGTGGGCAGAAGGGCACATTTCTCCACCTATGGTGGACATGCCCTAAGATTAAACCATTCTGGGAGGCGATTGCTCCATGGGTTAGAAGGCTGATGTTAGGTTCTATTGAATTCACTCCCTTATATTTTCTATTCCATGGGGCGCCAATGTCTAATAAGTCTTACAAAAAAGTATTACTCTGCATTTATTGAATGCAGCCAATTCATTAATAACAAGGTTTTGGAAACAGGCTTTACTGGACTGGAAAAGAGAGGTTAATTTAATAATGGAAGCTGAACGATGGGTGTATGTAGCTAAAGAGCAACAAGATAAGTTTAAAAATATATTGACAGGCTGGGAATTTCAGAGATTGGGATAGAGTGAACATTGTCTATGATTTAAGTGTGTATAAAATGCCGCTTGTTCTCCATGTTCTCTGCATAAATGCTCCGTGAATTTGTTACATGGGTTGATGACCTTGAATGTTTATACCCCCCCTTTTTTTATGGTGGTATATATGTATGTGTGTACATATAGATATGTAGGTACAGACAGGTGCATGTATACACACATACATAGGGGAAATATGTGTTGAATTACTATCTCTGATATTACCCCCCAAAGAAAGAGTTATAGGGGTAGCTGGAAGAGGGGTTTGAAATAGGGAAGAAGTTGTAGTATATATTTTGATGTGCTAAAGAGAGAGGGTACACATGGATTGGGGTAAGTGTAGGGATAATGATCACTTTTTTTTCACTTGGTGAGACAATGTAATTGTGATTGGGTATGGGGAGGGAGAGAGAGAGAGAGGTGAAGTAATAACTTTTACCACTCTCTGTGTTGTGGGTAAGGAATGATAGACACAAACACTTGGTGGGAGTGTGGCCCTTAGAGGCCTCTTATAATATATATATATATATATATATATATATATATATATATATATATATATATATATATATATTTATTTTTTTTTTATATGTATTAGTTCATTTAAGAAGACACTTGGGGATGATGTGGCCATTAGAGGCCTCTTACATACATATTTTCGCTTGTCACACTATTAGGTGCATCCAGTAAAAAAAAAGGGGAAACTTTTTCTTTTTTTTTTTTTGACACTTGGTGGTAATGTGGCCCTTAGAGGCCTCTTACATTTATATTTTCATTTGTCACACTATTAAGTGCATCCAAATTTTTACATTTTTATTTTTGAGTTTTAGTGATTTAGGTGACGATTCACCAATGTCTCACTGGGTATATAGTCACTTAGGAGTCGGTGCGGACTCCCTTGCTATTTAAGAAGATACAACCCCCACTCTCTGTACTGATTTAGGGATTGGTTGCCGAATTAGGAGATATCATGAACCTGAATAGTTGGGGAGGCTGGGTTCCTTAATTGGGGGATGTCAGCGCAAATTCAACCTTTTATAATATATTGTATGTTAATAGGGGAAACATTTTTTTTTGTGTGTGTTTGTTTCCTTTTCTTTCTTTTTTTTTTCTTTTTCTGTTTTCTTTAAACAGTATGTTTTGAGATGTGTTATAGCATTTTTGAAATTATGTAAATGTCATATATGGACACATGCTTTTGTCCTAATTTGATTGTTTAGCTGAATATTAATAAAATAAAATAAAAATGTAATTATATAAAAAAGAACAGTTCTTCCACTCTTGGTTTTAATGTGATAACTAAGTATTTAATCCCTGTATCATTCCATGTATACGGATATGCTTTTGCGAGTTTCTGTTTTATAGCAGGAGGGACATTAAGTCCTAGAATATAAGATTTGGTCTCATTTACTTTGTAGTAGGAAAGACAATAAAACATGTTTAATACATGATGTAAGCCAGGGAGGTCTTTTTTTTATATGTATTAGTTCATTTAAGAAGACACTTGGGGATGATGTGGCCATTAGAGGCCTCTTACATACATATTTTCGCTTGTCACACTATTAGGTGCATCCAGTAAAAAAAAGGGGAAACTTTCTTTTTTTTTTTTGACACTTGGTGGTAATGTGGCCCTTAGAGGCCTCTTACATTTATATTTTCATTTGTCACACTATTAAGTGCATCCAAATTTTTACATTTTTTTTTTTTGAGTTTTAGTGATTTAGGTGACGATTCACCAATGTCTCACTGGGTGTATAGTCACTTAGGAGTCCGAAGCCAGGGAGGTCTCCACCTCTGTGAGCATGAGAATGATGTCATCTGTAAACAAGCTGATGTTATGTAATGAGTTGTAGATCTTAAAGTCTGTGATGTGGGGGTGGTTATTAATGTAACTCGCCAAAGGTTTCATGAGCAAATTAAAGATTAGTGGTGAGAGTGGGCATCCCTGGCGAGTCCCATTCCTGATGTTAAATGGTGTGGAAAGGACGCCAGAAGTTTTAGGTTTAGTATATAAAGCCATAATTGCTGAAAATATCGGGCCTGTAACCCCAAAAGCTGCCAACACTCTGGCCAAGTACCCCCAATGGATTTGATCAAAAGCCTTCTTTGCATCTAATGCCAGAAGCAGAGAAGGCGATCTTTGTATTTTTGCATAGTGGATGATGTTTATTAGGCATCTCCTTGCATCACTAGTCTGGCGTCCTTTGGTGAACCCAGATTGGTCTGGATGTATAAGCTGAGGGAGAATATCTATCAGTTGCAGAGCTATTCGTTTGGCATATAGTTTTAGGTCATTGTTAAGAAGTGATATAGGCCTATAATTCTGAGGAATAGATGATTCTTTCCCTGGCTTGGGTAAGGTTATGATTAGCGCTTTAAGCATTTCTGGGGGGAAAGAGGAAAAGGCAGCTGCAGCGTTATAGATGTTGACTAAATAGGGTGATAGTACCTGTTTGAAGGTCTTGTAGTATTCCCCAATATATCCACCCGGTCCTGGGGATTTGTTTAGTGGCAGTGTATCGATCGCTTGGAGCACTTCTTGACTATTAAATTGGTTGGTTGAATTTAGCTGAAGTAGCTGTTCTGGGGTGAACTGGGAAAGGGACAATTTTTTTCAGGAAATTGTTAATTGATTCAGGAGTGGGTTGGTATGTATGTGGATTGTTCTCTAGGTTGTATAGTGAACCGTAATAGTGGCTGAAGACATCCGCTATATCTTTAGGATGGTAGCGTTTGTCCTTGGTGAGTGGGTGTACAATGAATGGTATTTTAGACTTATACCTGCAGCCTCAAAGGCATTGTGCCAAAACTTTCCCCACTCTGTTACCATTGGCATAATAATTCATTTTTAATCTCCTGGAAGACTTCTCAAAATCCCCCAGAAGAAGTAATCAGAGATCATAGCGGAGTTGTGTAATTTGGCATGAGGCTGAGGGTGTAGGATTTTGTTTATTTTGAGTTTCTAAGTTATAGATTTCATCCACAAGTTCTTGTAACCGCTTTTGTCACTGCCTCTTCATCCCTGCCCCCAATTTAATAAAGATACCTCTCATGAATGCCTTATGGGCATTCTATAATGTGAAATGACCATCTACAGAAGTTTCATTATATGCAAAGTACTTTAATAGATGCTTTTCCAGTATTCTTTTGGTGTCTTCTCTTTATAGGAGAAGTGGGTTAGCCCTCCATATTGGGAGTTAGAGCATAATGAGTCCTTAATAGTCAGTCCCACCGAAGCATGGTCTGACCATGTGATGGTGTTGATCGAGGATGAGGTTGCTCTTGTCAGGAGCCATTGGTCCACTAAAAGAAGGTCTATACGTGAGAAGGACCGGTGGGGTGTGGAGAAAAAGTTGAAGTCTTTCTCTCCTGCATGAAGGCAACGCCATGCTTCGAATAAGTCTTTTCGGTATTAAGCCATGTTGTGAAGTACCCACCCGGTTAGATGATGAGGCTGAGTCTATGGCTGGGTCTGGGGTGAGATTAAAGTCTCCACAGATCATTAGGGATCCTTTTTGGTTTGCGTGTATTTTGTGTTTGAATTTGTTGAGAAAACAAATTTGAAGGGAGTTGGGAGCGTATACATTGGCAATTGTATAAGTTGTGGAGCTACTATCACAGATTAATATTAGTTACTGTCCTTGTGGGTCCTTGATTTCTTCATGGAGCTTGAAGGAGATTGTATGTCTAATTGCAGTTAGAGCACTTTTTTTTTTGCGTCTGCATTGGCAGAAAAAACATATGGAAAGTTCCTGTTAGAACATTTGGCAGGTGCCAGACTGTTAAAATGTGTTTCCTCAGTGCACAGGACATCACATTTAAATTGTAGGGCTTCTTTCCACATTGTTTTCCTTTTAGCTGGATGATTAAGGCCTTTTGTGTTAATAGAGAGAAATGTCACCCCCACCTGGACAAAGCAGGAATTGTAGCAGCCCCATTGGCTTTGAGTAAATAACGAGAGGAGAGCTTCTGATGGGTGCAGTACTTTTATTTTTTTGCCTCAAAGGTGTGCATTAAGGCTGAACACCACAGAGGTTAATCTTTTTGACTCCTTAAACACTTTAAGCACCATAAGCACCATTTGCACTGTGAAAACTGTAAAATGACATGCAATACATTAGTTTACAGAGATCACCAAAAATGGGGTTACAACAGAATTACAAATGTGGAGTTACAAAGTGGTGTTCCATTATCTATACACCTATATCTAAATTAACATTAAACATTTAAGGAAGCATGACTATATGTTCAAACATGTGGATTGTCGGATTATAGCAGTGATGGTGAACCTTGGCACCCCAGATGTTTTGTAACTACATTTCCCATGATGCTCAACTACACTGCAGAGTGCAAGAGCATTATGGGAAATGTAGTTCCAAAACATCTGGGGTGCCAAGGTTCGCCATCACTGGTCTATAGCTTATCTTTTAACTAACAGCATGGACTCAATTTATGCCTAAAAACATATATACTGACAATGAAATGCACCTTTACTTACCTTACTCCGCTTGCCAAGGGGTGCAAACTTTAAACTTTAGAAAACTTCCATAAATTGTTGCCTTCCCAAGAGGTACTGCTGTATTGTCTGTGAATGCTGAATTAAATGAAAGCCCCTTTCTCCAAAACTAGAGGAAGCAGGAAGTGTCTGGTGATTAAAACATTCCCCAGAGAAACAAGAGGAAGGCAATAAAGCAGGAATATGCAATTAGCGGGCCTTCAGCTGTTGCAGAACTACAAGTCCCATGAGGCATAGCAAGACTCTGACAGCCACAAGCATGACACCCAGAGGCAGAGGCATGATGGGACTTGTAGTTTTACAACAGCTGGAGGTCCGCTAATTGCATATCCCTGCAATAAAGGTTCCACCTGCCAGTCAGTGCTGAACAAAAGATTTAAAGTGACAAGCGGACAGTTACACTCCCACCAAATTATGTCATGATGAATAAGACTTATGCCATGTACACACAAGCGGAATGTCCGTCAGAAAAGTCTGATGGGAGATTTTCATCGTATATTCTGTGTATGCCCCATCGGACTATTTCTGTCGAAAATTCAGACGGGCTTAGATTAGAGAATATGTTCTATATTTTTCCGACGGAACTAATTACTTTAGGAAAAAACGCTCGTCTGTATGCTGTTCCGACGCACCAAAAACAATGCATGCTCTGCAGCAAGTGCGAGACAGAAGCGCTCGGTCTGGTAAAACTAGCGTTCGTAATAGAGATAGCACATTCTTTGCGCTGCAAATTCTGTGATCTTTTAAGATTTAAGGCCTCAAATATGGCCTTTGTAGAGATGATGGGAAGCATGGACCGTACATCAATCCTAATGAGAGAAAGGCCAAGATCATGACTAAAGTTGTGAAGAGTCTGCACAGGAATTTTGGGGTACGACGATCCAAGGATCAATTGAGGAAACGCTGGTCAGACCTGAAACTGAGGGAGCAGGATCAGTATAGAAGAATCAAGAGAGTGCTTCTAAAAAGTAAGTAGTTGTCCTGTGTTCCTATTATTATTAAAGACATAGAAAAGGGGGGCTGCTTACCAGAAGTGCTGGACCCCTATTACAGAGGTCATGCAAGCTTGAACAGATTCTCTCCTATATCAGGAACAGCTGATCCTAAGTAGACACGGGATTCCCTCCACGTCAGACAGTTCAAACAATCAGGAACAATCTCCACTGCTCACTACTCCGGCAAGACCGCTCATAGCATGTGATAAGATGTTTGAGAGAAAAATAGACGCTTCATTGTGCAGTAGATTTAAAATGCTTTTAATCCATGAAACGGACAACTGACATCCAAAGCATTGGCAGGGCAAACACAGTTGCAACTAAAAAACACAGCCGTGGCTGAAGCCAATCAGCTGAGAAAGTGGTGATGTCAGGTCCTCAGGCTGATAGGGGTCCAGCACTTCTGGTAAGCAGCCCCCCTTTTCTATGTCTTTACACTGCCTATGAAGATATAGTGAAGATCTATTGAAGACAACACCGTTTATATTGAGGAATTGCACCTCCGGTTCATGATATCAACCAGTTCCTATATGGACTATATTTTTACTCACATATATTCACTGTATAAGGCTGGATTCACACCTATGCATTTTTAGTGCTTTTTGCATTTTTGCAGATTTGTACTACAGAACGTGTTCCATAGGAAACCATGTTAAATGGGCTGTATTGCAAATCTGCAAAATGCAAAAAGCACTAAAAATGCATAGGTGTGAATCCAGCCTTAGTTTTGTTTAATTTGGGTAGCACACTGAATTCTCTCTTATACTGTGTAAACCTCACGTTCAAGGTTTCTTAAGTTGCAGCACCCGTGATCATCATTTATCTCACATACCTGTATTTTTTTCACACTGTGTTTTAATTTATTTTTTTTTCATATTTTTAATTCGTTTTTTACACTTTTTTTTCACATTGTTTCATTATAACTGGGGGTAGCGCAGAGTGCCTACCATATATTATTATTACTTGCATGCTGCACCACGTGATTTTCTTAGCTGTTGTACAGTTTAAAATGGCAACTTTCATGTTCGTGGGCACAGTTATCGTCAGAAACATTGTTCACTCATTAAATACGATGTTTTGGTCAGATACAGGTTAAATACATTTGGTTAATGCCTATTTGTCTAAAAATAAGTTTTGAACATTGCTGTCTAGATGTGTTTGTAACTAGAATGAAATGCAAGCTTGATTCATTGTAATGTAAGGAGAGGACACTCAGCAGTTGTTTACACATCTGGACTCAGGAACACTAGTGTGGGACACAAGAACAAACTTTTTAAAGGTGTCCCACACATGCTCCAGTGGATACTTGGGGTGTCTCCATGTGTGAAAATTGTCAGAAAAAGGTAAGTATTCCAGCTTTGGAAAGGTAAAAACAGACAATTGTACCCCACTTCCCAGAAATGTTTCATATTCCTATTTCTGGACTCAAATATCTGTCTGCTAAGTATACCTTTTGTTTCATTCTCATAGGGGAGAAAAGACTCGGAGGACACCACTCAGAGGACACCAGGAACCCCCCACCTCAGAAAGAAGGGGAAATCAGAACAACACCACACCCGAGGATCTGGAGGAAGTTGGTGAGATTGTCACCACAACAGGTGAGTGTCTGACACCCCAGCTTCAGGTAATATATGTATGCCTGCATATTTATAATACATGTTTTTACTCAAAATTTTAGGTGATGTGCTGGTTGTTGAAGAGCAAGCTGAACATTTCACAAGTGACAGTGCACAAAAGCTAATCCAGGACATCATGGTGTGGAATGGTGAAATTGACATCATAAGGAATAAACTCAATGTTATGGAACAACAAATGAAGAACATGTGTTGGGGAGAATCTGAATTTCTTCAAAATGCCACCATTTTAACATTTGTTGGACTTTACAAAAACTTTTTTTTGACATTTTAAAAGCCAAATTTTGAAGATGCACACGGTGTGTCAACATGTGCTATCTGCCATCAGGGGATATCAATGTACGCGCTTTGTGGGTGCAACACCTTCCTCGTACATCTAGTAGGTGAGAGGAAGGGGCTACACCCCCAAAACACGTCCCCCCATGATGGGAGATAGCACATGTTGACATTAGGCATGGGATCAGGAGGGAAATACCCATTTTGACTCCCAAATTGTGTGCATCTTCAAAATTTGGCTTTTACAAGGGTGACATCACCCCATCTGATGAAGGCAATGTCAAGACATTTTTGACACTATAATGTCTGATATTGCCTTCAGTTTTTCTATGTTGAACTTTGTAAGTTCCAGAGTTGGGTATGTTATGTTTAGAAACATGCGTGTTTATAACAAAAAAAAAATTGTAAAAAAAAAATATATATATATTTTACAGCAAAATTTTATAACGCACATGTGAATGTGCACAGGGTAAAAAGTTTGCTAATCAACAATGTACGGCTTCTTCTTTCAATGCTCAATACCAGTTTTTGAAGTAATTTTGTGTTTACAGTGACAATTGGGCTTATTTACTAAGGGAAAATCCACTCCGGCCATTCCTCCCCACGTCCACATAGAGGAACTCATATTGTGCCGACACCACCGCCATCAACACTATACTATTAAACCCCTTTTGGTTATAACAGTAAGATCCTGAATGGGGTGGTGGCACGATGTGGACATGCTTCCCATCTATAGCCCCTCCACAGCTGGGAAAGTCCCAACGGTCGGCAAAATGGGATGCCACAGTCTGCCATTTCTGTGGTGTTGAAGGAAACTGTGGAGTCAAAACAGAAAAAAAAAATTAGTACTTTTGCACATAACATTGCAAGCAGATTAGACACAAACATTCTTGCCCAACATCAGTATAACATTTATTTTAAGGAGTATTTAAAGACAAAACTATAAGGTCCACTTATCAGATTCCTCACCCTCCTCTGATGGCCCATTGTAAAAATTTTAGGGGGGGTGTTCTAGCTGAGTTTGGGACCCCAAAAAAATGGCACTCGGCCTGAATTTAAGGACAACAATAACATTTGTACACATTTTAGGGGGTGTTTTGGGTAAAGCACTACAATGGAGCTGACAAAATACATTGTTAAGTGACTAGGCTAGGTGTATAGGGGCCCAGGATAGCATGCTGGGGATGTTAGTGAAGGCATATATGCATGTAGGCTAAAAAAGGAGCATTAAAAGATTATGTGATGGGCTGGGGTTTATATGGTCACATAAAAGATAAAACAGACACCCCAAAGTCCATATTCATTTCTTTTATTTCTAAGCAAAGAAAATGGAATTGCAATCCTGCTATTCTATCAACAACCAGTAGATGCCAGAAAAGGCACATGAGCAGAGTCTATATAAGATAACACACCATGTGACTAAAGTGAAACTGCTTCAGCCATAAAGATAAGTGGTCATATATTCTACTGTTCGTGTAATTCTTTGTAGGTATGTACTTTAAATCATTTCTAATCCATATTAAACTGTAATAGAAAGATTCCTAAACATCTTGAGCAGATGCAGGAAAAGTTTCAGCAGATTTTATGCAATAGTTTTGCGGCTATTAGAGGTTCAGAACAGCATTTGTGAGGAACGGTGAAAAGGATGCAAAATCATAAAATTACAGTATTAGTCAGAACAAATGTTTATTGTAAGCACTAAACTTGTCATGAAATGGTTCACCCATTGGTGTCACTGTCGGTCTTTTGGATCGCAGTACCAGTGTCCACCAGCGGGTGTCTTCCAACATCCAGGACCTGTAGTAAGAGGACTCACCTGCTGGTGGCACTGTTGCATCCTTGGGCCGTAGTACCGGTGTCCACCAGCGGGTGTACTCCGGCAGTGTGGAGCAGACAGCACCCTCTGTGCTCAGGTGTAACATGAGGTCAATTACTGCAGCCTTTTAAATACCCGGCAAGCCCTCACATGCTTGCCTTGGTATCTTTCTTCCTTGCGCCCCGACCTGTAACCTGTATCTGTAACCTGTATCTGTAACCTGTATCTGTATCTGAACCTAAGCCTGCTTCTGAGCCTGTATCCGATCCCATCCTGATCCTGTCCCTCCTGTGTTCCTATTCCCTTGTAGCCATATCCCATCCATTATCTCCCTCTCCTATCCTGCCCTTGTTCAGTTGCTGATCCCCTGTGTATGACCCTGGCCTGGCTTACGTGTTTGATTTCGGTACTTCCCTTTGGCTGTATATATTATCTGTTGTCTGTGGGTTTCTGTTGGTTGGTTGAGCACTATTTGTATTTGGGGTGTTTATTTATATCACTTATCTTAAATAAACATTATTCTTATTCACTTTACATGCGTTTTGGTTTCCTCTTTGCAGTCCACACAATCTGGTCACACCTGTTCATGACAGTATACCAAGGCCATCTCTGACCAGAAGTGGCTGCACAGGGGAACTATCTTGGTTCTGTTTCACGTTGCTGTATGCTCTGCTGGCAACAGAGAGTTCTGAATATCTCCGTCAGACATTGAAAGGGTGGTCCAGTGATCAGCTGCTAGAGATGATCCGTTTAGCTCACTCTGTGGTCGATCAGGGCAGTATACTGTTTGAGGATGTTCAGCCTTTGATTGGAATGTGTACAGAGCTGGCTCTGCCTTGTATCCCAAAGGGCCATGATGACTTTTCTCCCCCCTTCAGCATTAACCAGGTTGCGTCCTTAGTATGGCTGTTGGAGGATGACTCTGCATCCTTTTTGGAGCATTATTCGGTTTGTCCCAAACAGATGTTGAAAGATTGTATAGATGAAGTGCAGTCCCTGGTCAGACAGAGGGTATGTGAGCCCACTTTTGTGCTACCTGTACTTCAGGCATGGTCAGACCTGTTATGCCCAGCTTCTGTCAGCTCTCCACAAACCAGACCTGCTACTAAACACCTGCCTGCTCAGATGTTCTTTCTCCCATCACCCCTGGCAACCTCAGTTACAGTCCAATATACCCTGCTCCCCACCAAGTATCAATACCCTGTTTCTACTTCCTGCACCTATCCTGCCTTTAACCCACCTGCCTCTTCTCTAATACCGGAACTTCCCCACAAGAACTTCCTCTGGCCGCTGTACCCCCTTCCTTGCCATATCCCAGCCCATCCTTTCAGTATGCCTCACCTCCTGTCTTCAGTCCTACAGCCACCTACAGATCTCCAGCAGTTAAGCCAAAGAAGAAACGGAAGTTCTTCCCCTCTCACACGATCCTGCAAGTAACCCAACTTGCTTCCACACCAACCAACCTGTTCCAGCCTGCGTTCATGCCAGTTGAACTTGATGACCCACCTAAACCTGCCAACCCAGTGCCTACTATCCAGCCTGATGTGCCTGCCTTCCAGCCCGAGGTACCTACCTTCCAGTCTGATGTGCCCGCTTTCCAATCTGATGTCTTGATGCCTGTCTTCCAGCCCAAAGTCTCGGTGCCTGCCTTCCAGCCTGATCTGCCTGCCTTCCAGCCTGATGTGCCTACCTTCCAGTCTGATGTGCCCGCTTCCCAGTCTGATGTCTTGATGCCTGCCTTCCAGCCCAAAGTCTTGGTGCCTGCCTTCCAGCCTGATGTGCCTACCTTCCAGTCTGATGTGTCCACTTTCCAGTCTGATGTACCCGCTTTCCAGTCTGAAGTCTCGGTGCCTGCCTTCCAGCCTGATGTGCCTACCTTTCAGTCAGATGTGTCCACTTTCCAGTCTGATGTCTTGATGCCTGCCTTCCAGCCTGAAGTCTTGGTGCCTGCCTTCCAGCCTGATGTATCTACCTTCCAGTCTGATGTGCCCGCTTTCCAGCCTGATGTCTTGATGCCTGCCTTTCAGTCTGATGTGCCCACTTTCCAGTCGGTGCCCGCTTTCCAGTCTGATGTGCCTGCCTTCCAGCCTGATGTCTCGGTGCCTGCCCTCCAGTCTGATGTGCCCGCTTCCCAGTCTGATGTCCTGATGCTTGCCTTCCAGCCCGAAGTCTTGGTGCATGCCTTCCAGTCTGATGTGCCCGCTTCCCAGTCTGATGTCCTGATGCCTGTCATCCAGCCCGAAGTCTTGGTGCATGCCTTCCAGTCTGATGTGCCCACTTCCCAGTCTGATGTGCCCGCTTCCCAGTCTGATGTGCCCGCTTTCCAGTCTGATGTCCTGATGCCTGCCTTCCAGCCCGAAGTCTTGGTGCATGCCTTCCAGTCTGATGTGCACGCTTCCCAGTCTGATGTGCTCACTTCCCAGTCTGATGTCCTGATGCCTGTCTTCCAGCCCGAAGTCTTGGTGTATGCCTTCCAGCCTGATGTGCCCGCTTTCCAGCTTGATGTCTCGATGCCTGCCTTTTAGTCTGATGTGCCCACTTTCCAGTCGGTGCCCGCTTTCCATTCTGATGTGCCTGCCTTCCAGCCTGATGTCTCGGTGCCTGCCCTCCAGCCGGATGTCTCGGTGCCTGCCTTCCAACTTGATGTGCCCGCTTCCCAGTCTGATGTGCCCGCTTCCCAGTCTGATGTCTTTGTGCCTGCCTTCCAGCCCGAAGTCTTGGTGCATGTCTTCCAGTCTGATGTGCCCGCTTCCCAGTTTGATGTCCTGATGCCTGTCTTCCAGCCCGAAGTCTTGGTGCATGCCTTCCAGTCTGATGTGCCCGTTTTCCAGTCTGATGTCCTGATGCCTGCCTTCCAGCCTGAAGTCTTGGTGCATGCCTTCCAGTCTGATGTGCCCGCTTCCCAGTCTGATGCGCCCGCTTCCCAGTCTGATGTCCTGATGCCTGTCTTCCAGCCCGAAGTCTTGGTGTATGCCTTTCAGCCTGATGTGCCCGCTTCCCAGCCTGATGTGCCCGCCTTCCTGCCTGATGTGCCTACCTTCCAGCCTGATGTCTCGGTGCCTGCCTTCCAGCTTGATGTCTCCACTTCCCCGTCTGATGTGCCCGCTTCTCAGTCTGATGTCTTGGTACCTGCCTTCCAGCCTGGTGTCTCGTTATTGGTGTGTCAGCCTGGAGTTTCGGTGCCCGTGTGTCAGCCTGGAGTTTCGGTGCCCATGTGTTAGCCTGGAGTGTCGGTGCCCGTTACCCAGTCTGCTGAGCCGGTGCCCATTACCCAGTCTGCTGAGCCGGTGCCCGTTACCCAGTCTGCTGAGCCGGTGCCCGTTACCCAGTCTGCTGAGCCAGTGCCCGTTACCCAGTCTACTAAATCGGAGTCCGTCACTCGGCCTGTTAAGCCAGTACCCGTTATTTGGCTTGCCGGACCAGTACCCGGTGTCCAGCTTGCTGGGCCGGGGCCCGGCCCAGTGGGCTGGGTAACGGGCCCCGGCCCAGCAAGCTGGACACTGGGATACCCAGCCTGCTGAGCTGGTGCCTGTGATCCAGCAAGCCCTTACGGTGCTCGCTGTTCGGCCTAATGTTCCAGAGCCTGCTGCCCAGCTCGACGACTCGGAGCCTGCTGCCCAGCTCAACGACCCGGAGCCTGCTGCCCAGCTCGATGACCCGGAGCCTGCTGCCCAGCTTGGTGACCCGGAGCCCACTGTCTGCTCTGATGTGCCCGCTCTCTGCTCTGATGTGCCCACTCTCTGCTCTGATGTGCCCGCTGTCTGCTCTGATGTGCCCGCTGTCTGCTCTGTTGTGTCCGCTGTCTGCTCTGATGTGCCCGCTGTCCGGTTTGACATATCCGCTGCCCAGTTTAAAGTACCTGATGCCCAGCCTGACATGCCTTCATCCATTGTTTGGTGTGAGGCTATTAACTTATACAATTTCATCTAGTTGGAGCGTCCAGAGGCCACTCCTTTGAGGGGGGGTACTGTCATGAAATGGTTCACCCGTTGGTGTCACTGTCGGTCTCTTGGATCGCAGTACCAGTGTCCACCAGCGGGTGTCTTCCAACATCCAGGACCTGTAGTAAGAGGACTCACCTGCTGGTGGCACTGTTGCATCCTTGGGCCGTAGTACCGGTGTCCACCAGCAGTCCACTCCGGCAGTGTGGAGCAGACAGCACCCTCTGCGCTCAGGTATAACATGAGGTCAATTACTGCAGCCTTATAAATACCCGGCAAGCCCTCACATGCTTGCCTTGGTATCTTTCTTCCTTGCGCCCTGACCTGTAACCTGTATCTGTATCTGAACCTGAGCCTGCTCCTGAGCCTGTATCCGATACCATCCTGATCCTGTCCCTCCTGTGTTCCTATTCCCTTGTAGCCATATCCCATCCATTATCTCCCTCTCCTATCCTGCCCTTGTTCAGTTGCTGATCCCCTGTGTATGACCCTGGCCTACGTGTTTGATTTCGGTACTTCCCTTTGGCTGTATATACTGTTGTCTGTAGCTTTCTGTTGGTTGGTTGAGCACTATTTGTATTTGTGGTGTTTGTTTATTTATATCACTCATCTTAAATAAACATTTTTCCTATTCACTTTACATGCGTTTTGGTTTCCTCTTTGCAGTCCGCACAATCTGGTCACACCTGTTCATGACAAAACTGTTATACATAGGTATATTTAAACCTGGTTTATGCAAAGTTACATAAATTAGAAGCCACATGTTTAAAACGATATTAAATAGTTAAAAACTTCTTGTATTGTAAAGGTTATGCATTGCTTCATACAGACATGCAATGTGCACCATCTAGTGGTCAAAAAAGAGAACTACTGAAAGAATATCTGCATTAAAGCAATACAATGCAAGTATTATTATGGCACAGCTAAAGTGTACCAGAAAGATAAAGATAATTATCTATAACACTGAATAAAAGGAAAATATTGGTTTACTAAAATATAATAATGTTCATTGTTGTAACTATGTTTTAAAGTATTTAAGTCAAAATCTGTACTATATTATGTTAATGGTTTTGAACATGTGACTATAAAAATGTAATATATGTATTGTTATGTAAAAGTAAAACTGCTTCAGCCATAAAGATGAGTGGTCATATATTCTACTGTTTGTGTAATTCTTTGCAGTACCCGCTGAGATGATCACATTACCTCATCATGTCTACAATCATAGGCTCTCTTAATTTATATTTTGAGACCGGTAACAATTACAGCTTGCATGAGGACAAAGGGGACATTCACAGCATATTACAATCATGGTAATTAGGGATTGATGAAAGAAATACAATACATTAGCAAACATTAAATACATAGAATGTGATGTTAAAGGAGAAAACTTACCTTAATATAGTCCTTCTGCAGGACCTGAATAATAGCAGAACAGGCCTCTGGAATAATGATCCCCAGAGCCTGGGGGGAGATGCCTGTCGAGAACTTGAGGTCCTGCGGGCTTCTCCCAGTCGCCAAGTACCGCAACGTGGCAACTAGCCTCTGCTCCGGAGTGATGGCTTGCCTCATGCAGGTATCCTGCCCGCTAATATAAGGGGTCAGCAAAGCCAACAGATGGTGAAAAACGGGGTCCATCATCCTGAGAAACTTCCATAAATTGTCACCTTCCCAAGAGGTACTGCTGTGTTGCCTGTGAATGCTGAATTAAATGAAAGCCCCTTTCTCCAAAATTAGAGGAAGCGTCTGGTGATTAAAACATTCCCCAGAGAAACAAGAGGAAGGCAATAAAGGTTCCACCTGTCAGTCAGTGCTGAACAAAAGATTTAAAGTGACAAGTGGACATTTACAGGAATGATAGCTTGATATGCAGTGCTGCAGTAAAACTGTCCATGTGTAGAGAGCTCCCAACCATGGCCAATTTTGTAATTGATTTAATTGTGGAATATGTGTGTAGAACATATAGCATTAGTACTCACAATATGTAGCTCATTCAGTGCTTTAGGGAGATGATAGACATTGTGGTATAGACCTTTGTGCTGAAACATCTGTCCTGTTGAGGTTTTCCAGGTGTACAGTGGTATCTGGCTCTCTGGATTTTCTCTTTCAAATTATTTTATTGATTTTTCACAAGAAAATACAAGGTACAATTTAGGTACTGTACATCGTGCAGCAACGTTATGATTACATTTGAAACAAAAGATATTCAAAAAGAAACTATACTTTAGCAACCAACAGTCTGTCATTGGATTAAATTCAAATAAAGATGTATAGATTTAGATATAGATAGAACTTTAGTTATAGATATATAGAGGGCCCTTTCTCCTGTCACAGCACCCCTATTGGGAGCTCTTTGTACTGCAAAGGGAGAAAGGACCCAATGAGTAACTATAGATTACATTCAATTTCTTGTAGATTGAGGTGTTATTTCTCTTCTATAGTCATATTGTATCAAACATTACTAGGATAGGATGAACACATTGCTCGGTCAAGAAGGTGTAAGGGTGATTTTGTGATTTTGAGTAGGGATTGCAGCATTAGATCAAATTATCCAGGGTTGCCATTGTTTACGGGTTTTTGTGGCCTGACCATTTCTGGCGGCCATTATTGTCTCATAACTGAAGTGTAGTGAAACCAGGTCTATTGTTTGTGTTATAGTTGGGGAAGTATCTGACTTCCAATGCCTTGTTATATTGAGTCTTGAGACCAAGAGGACATGGGTTGTAGTGTGTCTTAGGGGGCCAGGTACGTTTTCTATGTTTAGGTTTAGAAGCGCCAGTTCGGGTGAGGGGGGGATTGAGAGTTTAGTGATGTTGGAAATAAGATTAAACGTATCTATCCAGAATTTCTGGATGAAGGAGCATGACCAGAAAATATGGAACATGTCTCCTTTGGTGGATTTACATCTCCAGCATGTGTTAGGAGTATGGGGACTGAAGGAAGCTAGTTTAGCTGGGGTCAAGTACCAACGGAGCGAAATTTTCTGGGTGAGTTCCCATAATGTCGAGCACTGGGTGGCTTTGTAAGTGGACTTAAGAGCTAATTGCCATTGTGCTTCTGAGAAAGTATTGGTAAGGTCTGCTTCCCATTGATGGTGTGGTGACATCTTAAGGAATGACTTTTTCCCCTGTAGAAGGGTATAAAAGTAAGATATGCCTTTGGTTCTTGGTGCAGGGTTAGAGAGAAAGTCCCAGGTCTTTGGGGGGATATTGTAGGGGGGGAGAGGTGTTTTACCTAGGCAGTGGTGAATGTGGAGGAATGTGAAGTGTTCTGTGGTGGGCAGGTCATATTCTGCTTGTAGTTGGGAGAAAGATTTTAGTTTGTTTCCTTGTATGAGGTGTTGTAGTGACTGTATACCGTGGAGGGTCCATTTGGATAGTCCAAGATCTGGGGTCAGTTGTTGGAGAGACTCTAATGGAATATTATAGAGCATCATAGGGGAAGTATAGTCAGATAGGGTGATCATTTTTTTCCAGGCGTAGACTGAAGCCTTCATGGTTGGGGAGAGGGAGGGTGAAACGTAAGATCCTAGAGGGGTGCTCAGTAACCAGTTTTTTAAGTTAGGACATGTGAGTGAGAGCATCTCTATCTGGGCCCAGAGAGAGAATGAGTACGAGGTTGAAACCATTCAGGAAGTTGAGCAAGTATGGCCGCTAAATAGTAGTCTCTAAAATCTATGGATCCTGTGCCTCCCACTAACCTATGTTTAATTAATTTTGTATGAGCACATCTGGGTTTTTTCCCTTTCCAAAGAAATTTCTTAAATATTGTTTGAAGGGACCTGAAAAATGAGGAGGGTATTGGAATGGGCAGTGTTCGGAAGAAGTACAATAGTTGAGGGAGACATGTCATTTTGAAGGCCGCCAGTCTTCCCGACCAGGAGAGCTCGTGTTTTGTTATTTGTAGTGTGTCATTTTGAATTTTGTGAAGGAGTGGAAGGAAGTTAGATGAGTAAAGATTTTTGATTGTTTTTGGCAATTGAATGCCTAGGTAAGTGATTTCCCTATCTGCCCATGCGAAGGAGTACTGTGCTTGAAGCAAATTTTTAGTTGTGGCGTCGAGATTTATTTCAAGAATAAATTATTTAGTTGTGTTTAGCTTATAATGTGAGACATTACTGAACCAGTTTAGTGTAGCTTGTACCGCTGCCAGGGAAGATGTTGGATTGGTGAGAATAAGTATAACATCATCCGCGAAAAGGCTTACTTTGTGGCAAACGTTGCCTATCTGTAATCCAGATATAGTAGTATTGGAACGGATGTGTTGTGCTAAAGGTTCCATTAGCAAATTAAAGATAAGCGGGGACAGCGGGCAGCCTTGACGCGTGCCATTTGTAATAGGGAATGGTTTCGATAGCATACCTTCTGTGAATACCTGGGCCGAAGGAGTGGTGTACATTGCTAAAATGGCTCTAAGGATGTGGTCCCTAAATCCAAATTTCTGGAGGACCAATTTAAGGTAAGTCCAATGGACCCTATCGAACGCCTTCTCTGCATCCAAAGATAGGAGCCGAGAAGGCGTTCTGGTGGATTCAGCATGGTGGATCAGGTTGATCATTCTTCTGGTGGCATCTGGTGCCTGTCTGCCTTTGGTGAAACCTGTCTGATCTCTATGTATGAGGGTGGGTATAATATCTAGTAATCGTGCTGCAATAGTCTTAGCATAAATTTTTAGGTCAAGGTTGAGGAGGGATATTGGTCTGAAATTTTGGGGGGTGTTAGGCTTCTTCCCTGGCTTCGGTATTGTAACTATTAATGCGTTCAGATATTCATTGGGAAGTTTAGAATAGGAGGCAGCGTTGTTAAATAGTTCCGTAATATGTGGGATAATTTGTGAACAATACTGTTTATAATATTCGGCTGTTAGGCCGTCAGGACCTGGGGCTTTCCCATTGGGTAGGGAGTCAATTGATGCTTTGACTCCCTGTTCTGTGAACGGTTTGTTGAGGTTTTCTAATTGGTTCCCAGTCAGGGAAGGTAACTGAATAGATTGAAGGAATTGGTTAATCTCGTCTGGGGATGGTTGCGGGGTCTTAGGGTCGCGTTTGAGGTTGTATAGGTCACTATAGTAGTCGCTGAATGCGTTGGCTATGTCTTGGGAGTTGGACTGGGGGATGTTCGTGTGGGGGTGAAGTAGCTGAGAGATTTTGGTTTTAAGTCTTCTGCCCTTGAGTTTCAGTGCTAAGGTCTTCCCTGCTCTGTTTGAGGTGGCGTATGAAGTAGCTTTTATTTTACGTTGGAGAAATTCGAACGAATGAAGGAGCAAGGTTTTCAGTTCTTGTCTAAGGGACAGCAACTGGTGAGTTTGTGGAGTCTAGGGATTGGCTTTATGTTGTTGTTCTAGATTGGTAATTTGGGAGGTTAGTTCATCTATACGCTGCGTCCTCTGCTTTTTGTGAAGGGAACTTAGTTTTATTAATATACCTCTTATATAGGCTTTATGGGCACTCCACACCACTCCATGGTCAGACACTGAGCCTTTTTTTATAGAGAAAAATTCCGTGAGGAGATTTGAGATCTTTGTGGAGTACTTTTCATTTTGCAGTATGTAATTATTTGCTCGCCAGAGAAATGTGTTACGTCTGACCATGCCGTGGTGTGGATCACAGATTGACATATTTTCTGAATGAGCCATTTATCCGTTGCAACCAAATCAATTCTTGAATATGAATTGTGTCTGGGAGAGTAGTAGGTAAAGTCTTTTTCAGAGCCATGATGGCAGCGCCATACATCAAACAAGACCTGTGAGGGAAAAATTTTTTTCAATGGCGAAATTCGCCTCTTCGCTGGTGATGTGGTATCCATGCTGGTGTCGGGGGGAATATTAAAGTCCCCACAAAGAATCAAGTGACCTTTCCGAATCGGTTTGGCTAAGCGTAGGAATTTATGCAAAAAATTTTGGTGGGTGTTCGGGGCATAAATATTAATAAGGGTATAAGATACTTTGTTGATGGTACACACTACAATTATGTATCGACCTTCAGGGTCCATTAGTGACTTGGATGGCTGAAAGTCCACTGTATCTTTAATGCTATCATGACACCTTTAGATTTAGTAGGGTGGCAGGCTTGAAAAATGTGTGGAAACTGGCGGTTGGTGCATAGAGAGGAATCTGACAGTAATAGATGAGTCTCTTGAATATAGAGAATGTCACCCTGGAGAGCCTTGGCGGTTTTCCATAGTGAATGGCGTTTAGCTGGGTGATTCAGGCCATTGACGTTTAGCGATAAGAGGTTTAGCGGCATTGTGTAGGTTTAGAGGAGAAGGATTGGGTGAGGTAACACTTACAGTCAGTTGTATCGGTCCAAGGTGTGGAAGGGCCTGGGATAAGTGCTAGATGCAGGGTGGGCTTGAGTCTGTAGACCTGACAGCAGGGTGGATAATAGAGCTGCAGATAGAGCAATATGTTAATCACACTTGACAAAAACAAATTGATGAGCAAACTGCTGGTGAAGTAACTCTGCTGAACTGTAGAAGGGTATGTAGAGATGGTGTAGAACACCGCTTCAACCTCTAAGTGTGGTTATCAACAGTTAGTAACGAAGGGAGCTGAGAAACTAAGGGAACAATTCGTCATGTCCCAGGGGAGTTGAGATGAAGTAGTTAGGCCTATCACGATAGTAAATGTTGGGGCCCCTCATCTGCGATGATAATCCATGCGTCTGCGGGTTGGAGGTGGTCCATTGTGTGATGAGTTGGTCTTGGGAGGTTCCAGAATTATTCCCCAGTTGTGGAGGAGGTGCATTCCTTTGTCTAGGTCACTTATGGCGTGGGTCTGACCATTTCTTGTGACTAGTATAGTCGCTGGGTAACACCATTTGTATGGTATTTTATGGTTTTGGAAACCTTTGGTGATCGGGTTCAGGTGTCTTCTTAGTTGGAGTGTATACTTAGAGAGATCTGGGAAAAATTGGATCCCTGTGTAAGGAGCAGGTAGTGGCGATTTATTTTTGACCCCTAGCAAGAGCTTCTCTTTGACATGAAAGAAGTGGACTCTCATTAAAACATCTCTGGGGATGGAGGCAGCAAGGTGGGACGGCTTAGCAATTCTGTGTATTCTGTCTACTATCATGTCCCTGGGGGATGCTTCTGGAATAATGACGTGCATCATTTCTTTTGCGTAGCGTGGTAGATCTGTAGGTAATATGGATTCAGGGACTCTGCGCAGCTTAATATTGTTCCTGCGGGATCTGTCCTCTAAATCGGCCAGCTTGGCACGAATCCATGTTTGCTCCTCTTTCACATCATCATATATGTCTATGACCTCATTAACTGTGGAGGTGCATTCACTCATACCTCTTTCAATGCATGTCACTCTATCATCAAGTGAGTGGATGTCTGAGGAAATTTTAGTAAATAATGAGGAGAGATCTGTCATAAGGGAAGACTGTAGTGACAATAGCATGTCCTTTAGTGTAGTATCCATCACAGGCTGTCCTGAGGTAGGAAAAGATGCCATGGATGAGTGCAGGGCCTGGTTGCTGAGAAGGGGATTGAAAGCCTGGGCCTCAATTTGTGCTGTGAGCGGCCGCTGCGGCGGCGCATCGAGCCTCATTTTAGCCTTTGCAGGGCTATTAAGGAGAGGATCACCCTCCGGAGGGTGAGGGGGTGATGCTGGGGTGTCTGAGGGAGCAGGATCTGCCGGAATTTCATCCAGAAGATCCGTGTAAGAATCCTGCGGCCGAGCCGGCGCCATCTTGAATAGCACTGACCTGCTCCGCTGGCTTGTAGGAGAACTCGGTGAGTTTTTTAGGTTTATAGTCCGGTACCCTCTTTCTAGACACACTGGCCATGTTCTCTGATGCCTCAGGGACGAGGATGGCTCTGGATTGAGGTGTCTGTGCGGCCTGAGTAGCTCTATGGTTTCCCCTGGATGATGAGCTGATAGATCAGGCGTCCATCTTCAGCTCCAGTTGGCCACGCCCCCTGCCTCTCTGGATTTTGATGTTGGCAGCTTACAGGGTTTCTCTGGCAGAGTCTCCAGGGTGAGTGTTGGCTGTATGAGGGTACCTGTGTGAAATATCTAGGAGGTTGTGGTAGGTCAATAAATTCTGACTTTGGTGAGAAGGAAGAAAAAACAACAACGAGAGAAAAAATAAAAGAATGCAGTCTTAACAATAGTTCTCCAGTTTCTTGGGAAAGCACAAACATTTGTGGACTAACGGTCCAAACCAGATATGGGTAATTTGTACCCGAATGCAGCACCCTGCTGCTCAGTTTAACTCAGAGGGGTAAGTTTGTGTCCGAGAGAAGCCTGTCTCCCAAGGGACTAGTGGTCTCTGCTCTCCAGGTTCATGAGTGTTTTTTGGAATTTTTTGCGGTAAACTTTCTCCATTCAGGCTCCACAGGTGAAACATTCCTAGAAAAGTTGGAGTTCCTAACAGGTTCTGGGATTATCTGCCATTCCTTTAGTAGTAAAAGGCCTTTTTCCAGTGAGTCAACGATAAAGGTGGTCCCTTCTTTAGTGATTTTTGTTGGATACCCCCACCTGTAATTTATCCTGTGATTCCTGAGAGCTTTAGTAATAGTAGTATAGCTTTTCGCTTTTGGAGAGTGTGTTGGGATAGGTCTGCATAGAATTGCAGGTTTTGATACTGTGGGGGGATGTGCTCTTTACCTTGCATTGCTGTCATTCATTTTTCTTTGGTGTAGTAAAAGTGCAAGAGCAGTATAACATCGCTTGTTATCTGGTCAGGGAGATATGCTGGTTTAGGTAGTTGATGGATTCTATTAACAGTGACATCGTGTAGGCACGCAGATCCCTTTGCTGGACAGATTCAGGAATGCCTCTAATTTTCATAGTATTCCTTCTGGATCTGTCTTCCATATCTGCCATTTTTGTTTTAAGCCATTCTATCTCATCATCCCCCACATCATGGGCATCTACCAGGTCATTAACTGTTGATGCAAACTATACCATTTAGTTTCAACTCTGGATTCAACTGCCTGTATCTCCTTATTGAATTTCTGCATACGAGACATTATGTCAGCCCGGAGTGAGCTCCGCAAAGATAAGAGCTTGTTTTTTAACACAGTGTCCATTACAGGCTGGTTCATGGTAGGGAATTCCTCAATGTTATCTGGTAGCTCCCTGGTGTCTTCCCCAGAGTCAATGCTAGGACTGGCATCTGGGCTGTATCCAGAGCCATCGATCCTGAATTTAGCTTTGACAGGGCTAGCTGATTGGGGTATGTTAGGGTAGGATTGTGGGCTAGTTGGGGATCCACTATTTATGCTATTGGATGCAGATTTAGCTGAGAGGGATTCAGAGTTATGGGTCGGGGTGGATGATGATCCGGCGCCATTTTGCCTACCTCCATGCGGACACTGTGAAGAATTCAGTCAGTTTTTGAGGCTTCCTGTGTTTCTTTCTCTTTCTCGAGATGGTGCACAGGCTGGTGGGATGTAAATTGCTAAATTGGTGAGAAAAGCCCCTTGGAAAGAAGTTTTGTGCTGCTGTGTGTCCCTGTGAAGCAGAGCTCAGCTCTCACACTGCCATCTTGGTCTGCAGTCGGCCATGCCCCACTCATTGACCTTTTATACACACACACTAATTACAAGTAAACAGATCACAGGTGAGGATAATTACCTTTAATAGCCATTCAAACCCCTTTGTGTCAACTTGTGTGCATGTTATCAGGCCAAAATCACCAGGGTATGTAAGCTTTTGATCAGGGTCATTTGGGTAGTTTCTGTTGTGATTAAAATTTCAAAAGAGTAAACACAGTTGATTGATAATAAATGGCTTCAGCCAAACACTAACCATGAGGGAAAGAAAAGTTTTTGTGTTATCATTCATATTCGCTGAAAAATGACCAAGAAATCATAAATTCTGCCAGGGTATGTGTCACAAATGTCATGTCTACCCCAACGCAGGTGGTCAGACACTATAGCTGGCTACTGTGTGCTTCACCTATAGCAACCCCCTTTGCCTTAAGACAAGCAGGCCTACCGGTACTTGGTTTCCCCCAGGACTTATACACAATGCTATTGTTAGGTGCTGATATGGAGACCGAGATGCCAAGAGGGCCCCCCTTGTGGCTAAGCACAGTGTGCCCCTGGAGATAGGAACAGGCCGCGTGATGCTTAAAGAAGCATGGTTTGCCAGGGGCTTGCTTGTAGTCAGATGAGCTGGTCACCGAGGGATGACTGTAGCAGGCTGGTAGCAATAGCTGTACTTGGTAAGAGGAAAAACTGGGAGCCAGGCCAGAGGTCATACAGGGGAGCATAAACAGGGGCAAGCCAAAGTCATACACAGGAGACAGGAACAGAAGCAAAGTCCAGATGCAAGTCAGACGTCAAACCAGGATATCAGGGAGCGAAGTCAGGTCGATAACAGGTAGTCCACAGATCAGGATACAGAATCACCAGGAACACAGAGAAGCTGAAATAATCCACCAATGTTCTGTCTTTAGTGGCTGGTTTAAATAGGGCAGCTGGCGCAAGCGTCTGTCACGCCACTCACGCACCGCCGTGCACGCATTGTTTTGCACACGCGCCGATCCGCAGCACGCACTCCTGCACACACCTGGACTCTCTGTGGACACCCATGTTGGATTTGGGCGACACTGCCAGTCCTGTGACGGCCATGTCTCTGACAGTGACCCCCCAAGGGGTAGCCTCCGGATGCCCAAACAAGCCCATCTCTCTGGATACCTATTGCGCAAGTTCTGTAACAATCTAGGGGCATGTATGTTTCCTGCAGGTTCCCAGGAATTTTCCTCTGAAGAATACCCCCTCCATTTAAAAAGAAATTGAGTTTGCCTACCTCTCTTCTGGCAGTCCAGGATGGCTTCCACTTCATATTCCGTGTCATTACCTATAGTGACTGGTGGAGGTGGCAACTCTTCTCTTCCTGGGAATGGGCTTTGCACAGCTGGTTTCAATAAGGAGACGTGGAACACCGGGTGGATCTTGTAGGAAACTGGCAAAACAAGTTCAAAAGCCATGGGGTTCACTTCTCTTTTAATCTGGAATGGTCCCGCAAACTTTGGTCCTAGCTTCCTGGAAGGACAAGAGAATTTAGGGTTAATAGAGGACAGCCATACCTTGTCTCCCACCTTATAGATGGGGTTCCCTCTCCTTCTCTTGTCATATTGCCTCTTGAAGTCTTCTTGAGCCTTCCACATGGTTTCTTGGAGGACTTGGTAATTAGTTTGAAAGAAACTTATCTTGTCTTGAATGGCTGGTACTGGAGAATCAGGAATGGTGTTGGGTAGGAATGAAGGGTGAAAGCCAAAGTTAGCCCAGAAGGGTGACTGATTGGTGGCCGTGTGTATGGAGTTGTATGTGAACTCAGCACAAGGCATCAAGTAGGCCCAGTCATCTTGGGAAAATGAGCAGAAGCATAGCAGATATTGCGCCATGGTCTGATTTGTCCTCTCCGTCTGGCCGTTACTCTGAGGATGATAAGCAGAAGCGAGCCATACCTCAATTGACAGGATCTTGCAAAGGTTCCTCCAAAATCCAGAGGTGAATTGTACCCCTCTATCAGAGACAATGTTATCAGGTAGTCCGTGTAATCTATTTCTTTGATAAAGGTTTTCACTGTGTTCATAGCGGAAGGTGTACCAAGCATGGGCAGGAAGTAAGCCATTTTTGATAGTCGGTCCACTACCACCAAGATAGTCCTGAAATTCTCTGATGGAGGAAGATAAACTATAAAGTACATATAAATATTTTTCCTGGGTTGATCTGGGACTGGTAAGGGCCTTAACAAACCCCAAGACTTGGTATTGGAACCCTTGCGCTGGCATATGAAACATGAATACACGTATTTCCTGCAATCCAATTTTAGGGAAGGCCACCACAGGTATCGCTGGACAAGGTCGATTGTCTTCCGAACCCCAAAATGCCCGACAAGTTGGTGATCATGAAACTTTTTCAGGGTTTGCAATCTGACTTTCTGGGGGACAAAATTTTGTCCTGGTGCCACAAGAACATTTCGTGATTTCTTAAGGCTGAGATTTCTGGCTCTGTGCATTGGAGAGAGGCTTGTTCAATAGATGCCCTTAGGTCTGGTTGAATTAACAAAACAAATTGCGTAGACCGGATTGTGCCAAGAACGGTTTCTTCCGGGGTGTCTGGAAACATCTAGGAAAGAGCATCAGCTTTTCCATTCTTGGATCCAAGACGGTAAGTAATATGGAAATTGAACCCATAAAAGAATAATGCCCACCGCGCTTGGCGCGGTTTTAGACGTCTGGCAGTCTTCAAATATTCTAGGTTCTTCTGGTCTGTGAAGATCATGATGGGATGTGCTGCACCTTCAAGCAAGTATCTCCACTCCTCCAAAGCAGTTTTAATGGCCAAAAGCTCCCAGTCTCCAACATCGTAGTTCTTTTCTGGTTGGGTCATTTTACGTTAAGAAAAAGCTACGGGATGTAGCAGTGATTTGGGGCCCTGTCGTTGGGACAGGACAGCCCCTGTGGCCACTTCTGAGGCATCAGCTTCCAAAACAAAGGGCAAAGCAGGGTCAGGATGCTGAAGAACTGGTGCTGAAATAAATACAGCTTTGAGTTTATCAAAGGCTGCCTGAGCCTCCGAGGACCACTGAAATCTGGAATGCAAATGGGTTAGTTGGGTAATGGGTACGATAATGGCTGAGAAGTTCTTAATAAATCTTCTGTAAAAGTTTGAAAAACCGACAAATCTTTGAACACACTTTTTGTCTGAAGGGGCAGGCCATTCCAGGATCACTTTCACTTTTTGGGGGGTCCATGGCAACTCCCTTAGTAGAGATGACAAGTCCCAGGAACTGAATTGACCCCTTCTCAAAGTCAAATTTTTCTGCTTTCACATATAATCCACGTGTCCTTAGGGTAACTAGTACCTTCTTAATGTGGACTCTATGGATTTCCAGGGTGACTGAGAAAACAAGGATATCGTACAGGTATACAATGACGAAGTTATCTAGATAGTCTCAAAAAATATCGTTCACAAAGTGCTGGAACGTGGCTGAACTTGGCAGAGTCCAAACAGCATTACCAGATATTCAAAGTTTCCAAATTGTGTTCAGAATGCCGTCTTCCACTGGTCCCCCTCACAAATGCGAACCAGGTTGTAGGCACCCTGTAAGTCCAGTTTAGAAAAGACTTGACCAGAACGCAATCGTTGAAGGAGTTCTAGGATAAGAGGGAGAGGGTAGCGATTCTTGATAGCTCTCTGTAATCTACACAAGGTCTTAATGATTTATCCTTTTTCTCGACAAACTCGACAAAAAAAATGCCAGCACCTGCAGGAGATGAAGAAGGATGGATAAACTCCTTTTCCAGGTTTTCGTCAATATATTGTCGTAAAGCCTCAAGTTCAGTTTATGATAGGGGAAAAATACGACCAAACGGAATTTCAGAGCCTGGGAGTAATTCAATAGGACAGTCGTAGGGACGATGAGGTGGAAGGGCGTCAGCTCCTTTTTTTCAAACTCGTCCAGAAATTCTTGGTAAGCAGGTAGTATATGTTGACTGCCACTGGAGACAGGTTATACAGGGTCAAACAGCTAGTACAGTCTCTAGAAATAGGGACAAGGCAATGTTGCTGGCAATATGTAAATGAGAACAGGACTTCATTTTTGAGCCAGTCGATATGGGGATTGTGTGCTCGTAACCAGGGGACTCCCAGAATGACCGGAAACATGGGGGAGCACAGTATCAAGTCTTTATGGCCAGAATTTGTCATTGTGGGGATTGGCACTGTTTCATGAGTAACCAGTTCAGAACTGGGCAGGGAGCCATCGGCCAGATGTACTGTTAAATGTTGCTTCTTGGTAACAAGGGGGACTCCAAGTTTTTTGTCTAATGCCGCGTACACACGAGTGGACTTTTCGACCAGACTGGTCCAACGGACAATTTGACCTTGTGTGGGCTGCAGCGGACTTTTTCTGTCGAAAATCTGACAGACTTTAGATTTGGAACAGGTTTCAAATCTTTTCGACGGACTCGAGTCCGGTCGAAAAGTCCGTTCTTCTGTATGCTATCCGACGGCCGAAAACCGACGCTTGGGCAGCTGTTGGCTACTGGCTATCAACTTTCTATATTTTAGTCTGGTCGTACATCATCACATACGAATCCGTCGGACTTTGGTGTGATCGTGTGTAGGCAAGTCCGTTTGTTCAGAAAGTCCGTCGGAAGTCCGCCAAAAGTCCGTCGGATAGACCGTCGGACCAGTCCAGTCGAAAAGTCCGCTCGTGTGTAGGCGGCATTAGGTTTAGGTCTAGGAAGCAGCTACAGGCCCCTGAGTCAATGATAGCTGAAAGCCGGATCTCCTCTTCTGCCACCAGTAGAGAAACAGGGAGAACAAGGTGAGATGAGGAGAATCCTGACACTTCACAGTACATTGGAGGCTTATAGGATGGGTTACTCGGCCTGATGGGGCAATTCCGTAGGAAATGTAAATGCCCTCTGCAGTAGAGACAGAGGTTTGCTTGACGGCGACAAAGCTTTTCTTCTGGAGAAAGGGCTGAACGGACCAAGCCGATCTGCATGGGCTTACCTTTGGATGCGGGAAGACTGGAAGGACCAGGTGCTGGAAGGAAGGAGACCTCTGACGGAGCGATGTTCTCGCAAGCGTCTGTCCAACTGTATGGTCAACTGGATAAGGCCCTCCAAGGTTGCCGGGGTTGCTACTCTGGCTAATTCATCCTTGAGGGATTCAGACAAGACCAGATTGGTACTTTAGGGCAGCTTCATTCCAGCATGTATCTGCAGCCCATGTGCAGAAGTCCACTGTGTAATCTTCTGCGGGGTACTGCCCCTGCTGCAAGGCATGCAGGGCATTTTCGACCGTGGCCATATGTTGGGGGTCATCGTATAGCTGGGCCATGGCCCCCGAAGAAAGCATCAACAGAGTCCATGATGGGACTCTTTTGTTCCAACAGGCCATGGGCCCAGACCTGGGGTTCGTCCGAGTGTAAGGATATGATGAATTCCACTTTTATGTTTTTTATAGAGAAAGTTCTTGGTTGAAGAGCCAGGTATAGCAGACAGGCATTCTTAAAGGCCCTAGATTTTCCAGCTGGACGTAGCCGTCTTGTAGCCTCCGTACCACTTGGGTTAATGCGGTAACCTGCTGACACACAGCCTCTATAGGGGAAGCACCTCTGTCGGTCTCTGACATGGCTGGATTATACTGTCAGGTGCAGGTATGGAGACAGAGATGCTAAGAGGGCTCCCCTTGCGGCTAAGCACAGCCTGCCCCTGGAGTTGGGAACAGGGAGAGTGGTGCTCAAAGAAGCACGGTTTGCCAGGTTCTTGCTTGTAGTCATATGAGCTGGTCACCGAGGGATGACTGTAGCAGGCTGGTAGCAATAGCTGTACTTGCAGTGCTTGGTAAGAGGAGAAACAGGGAGCCAGGCCAGAGGTCATACAGGGTAAATCAATCTGGGAGCATAAACTAATAAGGGGTAAGCCAAAGTCATACACAGGAGACAGGAATAGAAGCAAAGTCCAGATGCAAGCCATAGGTCAAACTGGGATATCAGTAGGGCTGCGCATCTTCACTGGCCTCACGATTCGATTCGATTACGATTATCAAGTCAACGATTCGATTCGATTCGATTCCGCGATGCATCACGATGCATCACGATTACAGCGCAAGTCCGCAGGTGCTCATGGTTTTCATCAAAAAAAATTAAAGTAGTCAGGAGAACTCCATTTTTTTTATTCTATCTGTTCTTAAGAAAAAAAAGAGACAGCAGAGGAGCTCCAGGCTCTCTTCCAAAATACTAAAGGAGATGGTCAGAGCCTGCGGAGCGGACATGCTACAGGAGATGATCAGAGACTGCAGACAGACATGCTACAGGAGATGATCAGAGACTGCAGACAGACATGCTACAGGAGATGATCAGAGACTGCAGACAGACATGCTACAGGAGATGATCAGAGACTGCGGACATGCTACAGGAGATGATCAGAGACTGCGGACATGCTACAGGAGATGATCAGAGACTGCAGACATGATACAGGAGATGATCAGAGATTGCGGACATGCTACAGGAGATGATCAGAGACTGCGGACATGCTACAGGAGATGATCAGAGACTGCGGACATGCTACAGGAGATGATCAGAGACTGCGGACATGCTACAGGAGATGATCAGAGACTGCGGACATGCTACAGGAGATGATCAGAGACTGCGGACATGCTACAGGAGATGATCAGAGACTGCGGACATGCTACAGGAGATGATCAGAGACTGCGGACATGCTACAGGAGATGATCAGAGACTGCTGACATGCTACAGGAGATGATCAGAGACTGCAGACATGCTACAGGAGATGATCAGAGACTGCAGACATGCTACAGGAGAAGATCAGAGACTGCAGACATGCTACAGGAGATGATCAGAGACTGCGGACATGCTACAGGAGATGGTCACAGACTGCGGACATGCTACAGGAGATGGTCACAGACTGCGGACATGCTACAGGAGAAGATCAGAGACTGCAGACATGCTACAGGAGATGATCAGAGACTGCGGACATGCTACAGGAGATGGTCACAGACTGCGGACATGGCACAGGAGATGGTCACAGACTGCGGACATGGCACAGGAGATGATCAGAGACTGCGGACATGGCACAGGAGATGGTCACAGACTGCAGACATAGTACAGGAGATGGTCAGACACTGGGACATGGCGCAGGAGATGGTCACAGACTGCAGACATAGTACAGGAGATGGTCAGACACTGGGACATGGCACAGGAGATGATCAGACACTGGGACATGGCACAGGAGATGATCAGACACTGGGACATGGCGCAGGAGATGGTCAGACACTGGGACATGGCGCAGGAGATGGTCAGACACTGGGACATGGCGCAGGAGATGATCAGACACTGCGGACATGGCACAGGAGATGGTCAGACACTGGGACATGGCGCAGGAGATGATCAGACACTGCGGACATGGCACAGGAGATGGTCAGACACTGGGACATGGCACAGGAGATGATCAGACACTGGGACATGGCGCAGGAGATGGTCAGACACTGGGACATGGCACAGGAGATGGTCAGACACTGCGGACATGGCACAGGAGATGGTCAGACACTGGGACATGGCACAGGAGATGATCAGACACTGGGGACATGGCACAGGAGATGGTCAGACACTGGGACATGGCGCAGGAGATGATCAGACACTGCGGACATGGCACAGGAGATGGTCAGACACTGCGGACATGGCACAGGAGATGGTCAGACACTGCGGACATGGCACAGGAGATGATCAGACACTGCGGACATGGCACAGGAGATGGTCAGACACTGCGGACATGGCACAGGAGATGGTCAGACACTGCGGACATGGCACAGGAGATGGTCAGACACTGCGGACATGGCACAGGAGATGGTCAGACAATGCGGACATGGCACAGGAGATGATCAGACACTGCGGACATGGCACAGGAGATGATCAGACACTGCGGACATGGCACAGGAGATGGTCAGACACTGCGGACATGGCACAGGAGATGGTCAGACACTGCGGACATGGCACAGGAGATGATCAGACACTGCGGACATGGCACAGGAGATGGTCAGACACTGCGGACATGGCACAGGAGATGGTCAGACACTGCGGACATGGCACAGGAGATGGTCAGACACTGCGGACATGGCACAGGAGATGGTCACAGACTGCGGACAATAATGCAGAGTTGTGGTGTGATGAAGGCGCCCCCCCCTCCCCCTCTGTACTTACATGCTGCTCTGCCAGTGGCAGCCTGTAATGAGCAGGGCGATCTGTCTGCTCACCATCTCCCCCCGATCTCCATTCGTGCGGCCGGTGTTCCGCCGGTTGTCACATCTCAGGTCAGTGAATTCTCCCGGTAGAGCGCTCCGTGCATAAAGTTGTTATTAGTGTGTGTATATTCCGGTCATGTGACTCTCAGCCGCGCCTCCCTCCTCTCACGTCTCTCCTCTCTTCTGACCTGTTAGCTCCAGTCAGTGGGCGGAGCTGACACCAGGAGAGACTGAGAGGAGAGAGGCGCGGCTGAGAATCACATGACCGGAATATACACACACTAAAAACAACTTTATGCACGGAGCGCTCTACCGGGAGGGGGCGGGGCCAGACATCGATTTTTAGGGTCGCATGCATCGATGCCGCATCGGGGACACCCGAATCGCAATGCATCGATGCTGCGATTAATTTCAGCAGCCCTAGATATCAGAGAGCGAGGTCGATAATAGGTAGTTCACAGATCAGGATACAGAATCACCAGGAACACAGAGAACCTGAGATAATCCAGCAATGTTCTGTCTTTAGTGGCTGGTTTAAATTGGGCAGCTCGCTCCAGCATCGATCACGCCACTCGCGTGCCGCAGCGCACGTGTCGTATTGCGCATAAGCTGATCCACAGCACACGCTCCCGCATGCACCTGGACTCTCTGTGGACGCCCATGTTGGATTTGGGCAACATTGCCAGTCCTGCGACGGCCATGTCCCTGACAGCTATAATGTCTGGCTGCCAGGGCAGATGCGAACTGAGCAAAGCAAACAGGTACTTGCAGTTTAGCAGACAGATAGTGTGGTTCATAGGCAGTTTAGGTAAAAGGCAGGCAGAGTTCGGGGGATAGTCTAGTATCCAATCCGGGTCATACACGGGAGATCCAACAGCAAGCAAGGCAGGCTAACGGGAGGCTTGATCTAGAACAATGCAGGTAAGTCTGTCTCTTTCACAAGCGAGGGATAGAGTGTTCGGTTTGCTTATATCAGGTGACTGGCCAGATCAATCAGCTAACAGGTGAACACAGACAGGGGAAAAGCAAGAGCCAACACCCGGGTGCTAGAATGAGGAACAGGGGCACTAATTGATTATGACATTACCCCCCCCTCTGAGGAGGGGCCCCCAGACCCTCAAAGACCAGTTGGACATCCAGCACGGGACCATCAGACTGGGCAGAGGTCCGTGGATTTACAAGGTCAGGCTGTTTAGTAGGAGACGTGTCACAGGGGTCAAGCCAGACAGCTGAAACATGTGCAGAATACAGGGAGTCCTGAAAAAAAGATTGAAAGCCCCACCTGGTCACGGAGACTCGGATGATCACAGATCCGAGTAAGGGGCCGGTCCCAGCCCCTTACCATGTGATCAGCTGTCAGCCAATGACAGCTGATCACATGATGTAAACAAAACTCGGTGATCGGTTTCGTTTTCTCCTCACGTTGAGAGCGTGAGGAGGAAAAAAAAGCCGATCACAGGCTTATGTGAAAGGGACATCGGTCCCGAAGAGGAAGGAGGCACAGATGCCTCATCTGTGCTTCCAAGTGCCATTTGTCATTGCCACCTGCCAGTGCCCACAAGTGCCACCTATCAATGCCCACAAGTGCCACCAACAATGCCCACAAGTGCCACCAACAATGCCCACAAGTGCCACCTATCAGTGCCACCTAGCAGTGCTGCCATCAATCAGTGCCCAATCAGTGCCCAACACTGCCACCCATCAGTGCCTATCACTGCCACCTATCGGTGCCCATCACTGCCACCTCATCAGCGTACATCAACGAAGGAGAAAAATTACCTGTTTGCAAAAATTTATAACAAAATATAAAAAAAATATAATTTTTTTTTTTTTAAATTCTGTCTTTTTCAATTTTTTTAACAAAAAATAAAAAACGCAGAGGTGATCAAATACCATTAAAAGAAAGCTCTATTTGTGGGAAAAAAAATTATAAAAATGTCATTTGGGTACAGTGTTGTATGACCGCGCGATTGTCATTCAAAGTGCGACAGCGCTAAAAGCTGAAAATTGGTCTGGACAGGAGGGGGGTTTAAGTGCCCAGTAAGCAAGTGGTTAATGTTTTAATAATAATTATAATTTGGTATGGGGTACTTATATATTATACACTTGGGGAATGAGTAACCTGGTGGGGGGGATGGGAAGGAGATGATAAATGCATGGGGTAATGTGATTTGATTTGAAATGTAATTTGTGGGCCACTGTCTAAAAGGGATATGCAATTTGTATTATGGTATATTTTAGAGTTATAGGGAAATTATAAACTTACACTATGCGTAATGGGGTTTTATTTATTTATTTTTTTATTTTTACCTCTGGCCCCACCATCCCCTGGTTATACATGTGCTTTAATGGAGACTGGGGAAGAAAAATATAGAAATAATAAGAGGATTTATATAGTTTATAATAAGAATAGAATAAAGGAAAAGCAGTAAACTGGTCAAAAAAAAAAAAGGTAAGGAAATAGAAATGCAGGTTTTCCCCTCATTAGGGAACTTACTTCAGTAAGATAGACTTTTTAGAAGTCAAGATAGATATAGGATAGAGTGTGTGGAGTGATAGGTTGAATATTATTCAGTGAACTGATTGGTGAAAGAACGATAGAGATAGGATAGAGTGAATGACTAGGTAGATTTTGTGAGACTGAGTGGAGGGGGGTGGAAAGAGTGGTGTGTAAGGAATATTTTTTTTTCTGTTCCCTTGTATTTTTCCCTCTCCATATTCTAAAATGGGGGGGAGGGGTTAAATTTTGTTTTTTTAATGCAAGAGGCCTCAATTCTCCTACAAAAAGAAATCAAATCTTAAATGTATTCCATAAACAAAAGATAGATATTATTTTATTTCAAGAAACACATTTTCGTTCAGATCACATTCCGAAAATAAACAATAGGAATGATGTTACTTGGATCCATGATACATTTTCATATTCCAAATCAAGAGGTGTAGCCATTGCATTCCACAGGAACATACCTCATCAAATAGTACACAGTTATAAGGGTAAGGATGGTAGATATTTGGTTATAAAGGTAATGATATATGGAAACATTTTTACAATTATTAATCTTTATTTACCAAATTATGGTCAGATTGAAAGTGGGAAGAAGGCTTTGTCGAATGCAATAGAGAAAGCAGAAGGAACAATAATATTGGGTGGTGATTTTAATTTTATAATGGATACAAAAATGGACACTACCCATACCCAAAGAAAGAATAACCAATTAAAGGGATTTTAAGATTTATTGGGGAAATATCAAATGGTAGATATTCGGAGGGCTCAACATCTAACGGAAAAGAATTATTCATATTATTCAAATATACATGATTCATATCATAGAATAGATTACTTTTTTATAAATCGAGCTGGTATGATGATGACTCCTCAACAGATGTAGGTGGATTCCTATGGTCAGATCATGCCCCGATATACTTGGAACTTAAGATAAGCGAACATAAAAAAATGAGGGGGATATGGAGGTTACATGATAATTTAATTAAAGACAAAGATTGTGAAAGCGATATTAGAAAAGCAATAAAGAAATTTTTATTAATACACGAAAAAGATGAAACAACAATTCCCATGCAATGGGAAACATTAAAATGTGTGTTGCAGGGGTTGTTCATCAAGCATGGCTCAAGATTAAAAAAAGATAAAGAGAAAAAGAAACTTCAACTAATGATAGAAATTGAGAATTTGGAAAAAAACAAACAGAGTGTTAATGCATGTGATAAAGTCATTTTAAAAAATAAACAAATGGAATTACAAGCCGTGCTGGATGAGGAATCCCTTCGAGTAAGGGATAAAAACAGAACACAATGGTATCAATATGGAAATAAAACTGGTAAAATACTAGCTAAAACAATAAGAGAACAGCAGTCCATGACCTCCATAGTAAAAATCTTAAAAACAAATGGGGATCTAACTTATGACCCAATAGAAATATCTAAAAACTTTCTATACATAGTATTCCAGATTGCATAACATTTTCTTTTTTTAATCAAATCATCTTTTTATTCATTTTATATACAGACACACAAACAGGAAGGGGGAAAAAAAAAAAAAACACACAGCAAAAAAAAAGGGACAAACCTACAACCCCAGCCCGTATTAGGAGGGAGGCTCCATAGGCATCCCACTCTCAAATACCTTTTTGATTGTAGATACCACCCCCGACCAATAGCGATAGAGTTTAGGGCATCTCCATAGCAAGTGTATTAGATTGGCTGCTCTCCCTTTACATCTAGGACATTGGTCTGTATCTCTGCGTTTCCATTTGAATAATTTCTGTGGTGTGTAATGTGCCCTGTGTAAGATGAATAATTGTGTTAAATTTAGTGTTGGAGATAAAGAGGCCTGAGGTATTGCCGATAGTGCCCGTGCCCACTGTTCATCCGAAATTGGCCCTATGTCGCCCGTCCAGGCTAATCTAGCGCGTATATCCACAGTTCATTTAAATTTATCAAACAATATATCATATAGTTGTGATATAAATCCCTTTTTTTCCCCATCTTATCCAACAAAGCTATTACCCCTGACTTATTAAACTTCAGTTCATGCGATCTACCCTGTATTTTTAATGCATGCCTGAGCTGTAGAAATTGAAAAAATCTTGGATTTGGAATATTATATTCTTTACTTATTTCACTAAAGAAAATATATAGAGGAAACAGCTTTACCCAGATTTTCTGAGGAAACAATTGAGGATCTAGAAAAAGAAATATCACCAGAAGAGATTCAGCAAGCCATTACTAAGCTGGTCCCGGGAAAAAGCCCGGGGCCGGGCGGATATACTTCTAGATTCTATAAAGCATTTCAGGATTTAATTATTCCTATCCTTAAAAAAACATATAACTCTATATCCAATACACAAATCTTCATCCCACAAAGTACAGAAGCTCATATAGTATTGATACCAAAGCCAGAGAAAGACCATACATTATGTAATAATTACAGACCAATTTCATTGACCAACATAGATATAAGGCTATATTCAAAAATTATCGCTAATAGATTAGCACCTATCTTACCTAAGCATATAAAATTAGTTCAAACTGGGTTCACGAAGGGAAGAGAGACTAGGGATAATATAATAAAAACTTGCACATTGGTGAAATATGTTCAGAGAACCGCCATCCCGACATGTCTTCTGGCCGTTGATGCGGAAAAAGCATTTGACAGAGAGGGATGGCGGTTCTTGGAGGAAACACTAATCCAGATAGGAATGGGTCCCAAAATGCTTAGTAGGATCCTTGCATTGTACTCCAACTCAAGAACTAAGGTAAGAGTAAATGGATTATTATCAGAATATACAAAAATATCAAATGGAACCCGACAAGGATGCCCCCTTTCCCCTTTATTATATATATTGGTAATGGAACATCTTATCACGGCAATAAGAAAAAATAAAGATATTAATGGGATAAAGATCAAAGATATAGAATATAAGACAGCCGTGTATGCAGACGATTTGTTAATATATGTAACTAACCCTATCATAACAATTCCAAACTTAATAAAAGAATTTAAAAGATTTGGGGAATTGAGTAACTTTAAAGTTAATTATGATAAATCAGAGGTACTGAATATATCATTATTAAAAAAAACATACACACTTTTGCAAAAAGATTTTTCATTTAAATGGAATCAAGAAGCAATTAAATATCTAGGAATACAGGCGCATGCGCGGCAGCCTTGAAGATGGCCACTGGCTGCTAGAGCTCCGTCACACTGCGGCCCTGCTTTAACCACTGGAGCGAACGGAGCAATCCCAGAACCGCACAGCAGGGATATACTAGTGGGGGAAACCCCCAGGCATTGACCTTTTATAACGGCACACGTCCGGCGGACTCTGGAGGGTCAGATGAAGGCATCCTGCATCCAGGCCAGTTATGCCAAGATGGCGGCGGTCCCACGAGGAACGCTCAGCACAGACAGCACAGATGTCTCCATAGCTGACCAGGACAATCAGCCTCCTCTGTCACCAGGTATGGATTTTCCACCCCTGCCTCTGGCTACATCTCCTTCATCAACAGAGTCCCTTTTAGGCAGGTCATGCCCGGGCCTCCCATCCACTCCTATGACAGACCCTCATACAGGACTTCTATTATCCGTTTCAGAGACAGCTGCAGCCATTCCTGCTCCCACAGACTTTCCCTCAATGATGGAGGCATTCTCCCAGCTACTCTCCAAAAGTTTTGCCCTAAATGCTTCCCAAATCACAGCATCTATCCATGCAGATCTACAACAAATAGGGCAAAGAATAGACACTATTGAAAAGAAAGTGGATCAGGCTGTGTCACGCATAAATCAAAACTCAGCAAGGATTCAGGATACGCAGGAACAATTGGAAACAGCGTTTGTGAAAATCGATGACCTCGAGAATAGGTTGCGACGCTATAACTTTCGCATTCGCTGGCTACCTGAATCTGAAAAAGAGGTACACAATTGTGTGAAAACCCTGTTGCGGAATCTCATTCCCGATATTACAGAGAATCGCCTGGAACTAGATAGAGCTCACAGGGCTCTGCAACCCCCTCGCTCGGATGGACTCCCTAGAGACATTATCGTTAAACCCCATTTTTACTCTGTGAAAGAGGAAGTGATGAGAAGATCCCAGGGCACTGACAACCTTAACTTGCTTGGTCATAAGATCCAGATCTTCGCGGACTTGTCACCATACACAGTCCAAAAGCGATGCTCCCTCAAGCCCTTGCTACAACTGCTGATGGAAAAGGAATAACGTACCGATGGTCTTTCCCTCTACGTCTGAACTTCTCCTACAGAAACAAAAACTATGGCTTCTCTTCCTTCGCAGAGGGAGAACACCTTCTACTTCGTCTGGGTCTGATCCCCCTTGAACCATAGCCCTCTCAGAACAGCAGGAGCTCCACCTCGTCTACGAAAAGACCTCCGCCTGCAAGCCCGTTACAACCTACTTGGCTGAAGCAAAACTCGAAGCGGTCGAAAGAAAATCTTCCCCCATGACGTTTCACATTAAGCCAAGGATCAGGGCCCTGATCCGAACTTCTCCTCTCACTTTTTTCTTTATTTTTTTCTTTTAATTTATTTATTTTTTTCATTCTCGGTAATGCAGAGTCGCTCATGGCTCTCCAGTGGCCCCATCTTGGAATTCTCCCGCATCGAGGGTTTGACTGGCTTGGTCTCATTTAAAGTGTATGTCTTTATACAGGTTATCTTAGGCCAAAGATATACAGGGCTCACATTTGGATTGGGTTGGGACAGAGGGAAGGGGATTGTTTTGCCTAATTACCTCTGGGTCTCGTTGAAGGTTCTGGTGATGTTACAAAACTCATCTCCGGGAACTTTAAGGCTCTGTATATAATCTCACCAACACTTATACTATGTGGATAATGTTTTGATATCCTGATCAGTGTTAAGTAAGGTATAGAAATATTGTCCCAGCTCACGAATTACACTGGACCGCCCTGCAGGACCCGGACCCAGGCGATGCAGTGTAACCTACCACTTTTACATATAGGATGGCAGAATTTATAATTCTTTAATTTATACTCATCCCGAAGTTACGTGTTTACTGGTCTTCCTGGGTCCTGGGGAAGGGGGGAGGGGGTCCCAGGGAGAGAGTAGGACTTAGTAAGTAGCGCCCAGCTATTGGCTGTTTGCCTCGGCTTCTTTCTAATAGTGGGAATGCTCGGTTCTTGTACGTTCAGTTAGACTTTTTATAGTCTCCAGTTGAATTATTCTTTAGGTGGCGGGGCCGCGGTGCTGCAAATGAACCTCACGTGGAAACCTAGTGCACTACTAGTGCATTCGGTTTCTTGATCGGCAGTCCTACTGATCGGACGCTGAACCTATCAGGAATAGGGCACGGCATGGCAATTCTAGCCTGCCCTGGGGTATGGGGGGGATCTGGGGATCCCCGGGTTACTGTCACACGATTTATTTACATGCAAACATGTTTATGGTTTCAGTCTAATGCAATCAATCAATGTCGTCTCTTCTTTCTTCTCTTTCTTTCTTTTTCTCCCCTTCCCTTCTTATCTCCACATGGGATGGTCTGGTGGCGACCTCCGTCACTGGCTTTTTCTCCCGGGACGCGCGTTCTCGGCATTCTCCAGTCTCTGGGCTCCACGAATCTCCCCTTCTCACTGGTCAGGTAAGGCCACTCTGACAAATAGGATCACACCTCACACACGGTATGCCTGAACAATCAACAACTTCCTCCACCCTAAAATTATATCGCGTAACACACAGGGTCTGAACTCCCCCATTAAGAGGAGAAAATTATTTCAACTCTATCAGTCTATGATTGCGGATATTCTCCTCTTGCAAGAGACTCACTTTCCCGCTTCCTATAACACCACTTTTCTTCACCAATGTTTCCCCCAATTTTTTTTATCCTCAGCGCCCAATAAAACTAAAGGGGTAGGAATATGCTTCGCGAAACACATTAACCTATCTCAACCAGAAACGGTAGTTGACCTACAAGGTCGTTTTTTGTTGGTCTCTGGGAATATGGATGGGGAACTGTACACCTTTATATCATACTATACCTATATCCTAACAAAGGACAGAGAGTTTTTTTTGAAACACTACTCCATACTCTTGGGCCGTACCTAAAGGGCACAATCTTTATGGGAGGGGACTCTAACACAGCATTTGACTTTTCCCTGGATAAATCCGGTTTGAGGGGTCAAAACCTAAACGTCCTTCCAAACAGAGTCTCCGAATAGCGAAGCTACTTTGGGAGGCGGGATTGATAGACACCTGGAGGGAACTAAACCCTCGAGCTAGAGACTACACAGTAACAATAGGTATCCTATAAACGAACGCCCTTTTCACGAAGAACACCTCCACCGCGCCACTGACACCCGAATTGAACCTAAAGATTGTTTAATTGATGCAGAACAATGCAAAAATGATAATAAAATAATAAAAAACTGGTGAACAATAAATAATGGTGAACAACAAATAATGTCGAGCTGCCCCCTTTAAATAAATTTGTGGGTCAACTAATAATTTAATCCTAAATGTCGGTTAGACACAAAACGGTAAACCGACACGTAGGATAAATAGGAGGCGCTCAGAGACAATAAAAGTATACCTTACAGTATACAATAGTGGTGATACCCTCTATTTATAGACTAAACACCTAAGTGTAGTACACTAATTACAGTGAACCAAAAAGCATAAAATCAGTGATGGTGAAATATGAATATATATATATCTATATGAAAACATATATATAAGACAAAAAATAGTGAGAAATAAATAGTGCAAATATTTCAATCCATGCTGCAAAAATCAACACTCCACATAAAGTCCATAAACTATAAGACAGCCTCCAAACAAGCTGTAAGTGACAACTAAGTTGGTGACGGAAACAAGAATCAAGTGTCCCAAACAAATGTCTTCTCAGTGATTGATGTCCAATAATGAGTGACTCCGTGCGTCTTCCACCTCACCACCGTGTCAGTGAATAGCACTCTCCAGACATACACTCACCGATATGAAATACCAGCATTCTCATGCAAGGCAAAACACGCTTTCTTTACCACACTCCAGGGTAAATAACATATACGATGTTCACGGTGATGGTATTCAATGGATCCACATAAAAAAATATAAATGCTGTAAATCAGCAATCACAATTTATTAAAATCACTGCAATCCTCACACATGGCACTCACATTGTGTAAAAGTTAAAACAGCAGAAATCGTGCAATAAACAGTAAGCTTCAACTCTGTGGATAAAACCATATAACCAGTGGCCACGGCGGACCCGAGGTGTGCAGTTGCTGGGTAGTAATCTCACCCCTCCCTCGGTCAACCTCCGTTCCTCCGCGAGCTCGTAATCCTATCCTCCTGTGTGGCTGACAGCGTTCACGTCACAACTCACAGCCATGCCCCCGACATGTTTCGTCATAGGTAGACTTATTCATGGGATTGGCTGTGTTCGCTGCTACTCAACCCTTATATCTGCTCGTAAACTCACGCCAATTAGGTCGCGTACTGCGCATGCGCACACCTCGCGTCTCCGTACAATGGAATCACTGATGTCTAATAAAGCAAAAATAAGTTGGAATCGGGCATATAAATAACCTGTATAGTGAACTACAAGGTATACTAAAACATTGATGAGCCTTCATGCTCTTCCTAAATGATAAGCTTATATCGATAAGCCGTAATTTACTAGATATGTCAAGATAACTATTTCAATCATCCCTAGTAATTACAGCGATCTTCCCCAGGGTTCTTCCTGGTCATCATTAAAACAGGTATTAGCTAATCTAAAGCTAATTCATCCTGTGTAACACATTTAAAAATTCAATCAGGATGCATCTAATACTGAACTCAAGTTTATTAAAATATCTATAAAAATAAAAATATTATTGCTGCTCAAATTAAAACTATGTGCCCTGATGTTGAAATACAATTAAGTAAATGCATGTAAAAATTAAAAAACTAAAAATCAATTCTAGAAAAATGTATATAAAATATTAATAATATATATGGATACCAATCAACTAAATATAAAACTGATCAAGTATTCTATAACAATATATAGACCCCCCAGGTAAGTAATTAAGCAAAGGTTCGCAACCTCCCCTCTGTACACTTTTACTACATAGTGTTTTAAAGGGTAATATCACAAATATATTCCCCTCTCTCCCCTCCTCTTTGGAGCTAATACCTTTCCAAAATCTAATAGGGAATCAGTATTTAGTATCAATTTACGATAAAAATTCCCACTACTCCCCAACTTCCCTCAAAGTTAGGGGGCCCAGTCAGATAAGTTGCAGTGCATTCATATGTGGGGGAGTATATACAAATTCCTACCCCCTACCCAGTCCCTAAAGGTCAGTGAACAACGACCACAAAGATCAGAAAACTCAAAAGAACAGAATAACAGTTACACTCCCCCAAGCTCCAACAACTGTAATAAGTAGTGTCTAGAGCCGAGGTATCCTATTCTAAAAGTTGTTGATGAAACAATTCAGATCTAATTCTATGTTTAACCCTCTAAAGGTTAAACTTTTCAATAAATAGATCCATCTGGTTTCCCGGTGGGATAAATCCCTTACCCTATTGGACCGTCTCCAGGACGGGTGCACAATGTCAATCCCACAGAATTGTAATAGTGAAGGGTCTTGCTGATGTTTTTCTTTGAAATGTAGGGAGACACTGTGGTATTTATACCCGTTTCTAATGTTGGTTAGATGTTCCGAAATCCTGATCCTCAACAGTCTCTTCGTCCTCCCTACATACAGAAGGCCACACGGACACCACATTAGATAGACAACATGTGATGAGTTGCACGTGCTGAATTCCTTAATTTCAAAGGATTCCCCATCCCTATTGGTTACACTTGTCACTCCTCTATGGTTGACTCTTACAGTCCTGCAACAAATGCATCTCCTACAACTGTAGAAGCCTCTGAAATCAAATTTCAGCAATTTCCTTCCTGGTGGATCCAATATTCTCTTAACTACATGGTCACCGAAGCTCGGGGCTCTCCTGTATATGAATATTGGCTGGTTCAGTAACACCTCCCCCAGATGCCTATCCTTACACAAAATATGCCAGTATTTTCTGAAAATACTTTCAATGTCTTTATACTGGCAATGAAATCCAGAAATAAAACCAAATTGATGCTTATTATCATTAGGTATGTTCTCAGATTTCTTCAGGCATTGTTCCCTGGGTACTAATGCCACCTCCTGGGTACGGAGGTTGACCGAGGGAGGGGTGAGATTACTACCCAGCAACTGCACACCTCGGGTCCGCCGTGGCCACTGGTTATATGGTTTTATCCACAGAGTTGAAGCTTGCTGTTTATTGCACGATTTCTGCTGTTTTAACTTTTACACAATGTGAGTGCCATGTGTGAGGATTGCAGTGATTTTAATAAATTGTGATTGCTGATTTACACTATTGGAGCATTTATATTTTTTTATGTGGATCCATTGAATACCATCACCGTGAACATCGTATATGTTATTTACCCTGGAGTGTGGTAAAGAAAGCGTGTTTTGCCTTGCATGAGAATGCTGGCATTTCATATCGGTGAGTGTATGTCTGGAGAGTGCTATTCACTGACACGGTGGTGAGGTGGAAGACGCACGGAGTCACTCATTATTGGACATCAATCACTGAGAAGACATTTGTTTGGGACACTTGATTCTTGTTTCCGTCACCAACTTAGTTATCACTTACAGCTTGTTTGGAGGCTGTCTTATAGTTTATGGACTTTATGTGGAGTGTTGATTTTTGCAGCATGGATTGAAATATTTGCACTATTTATTTCTCACTATTTTTTGTCTTATATATATGTTTTCATATAGATATATATATATATTCATATTTCACCATCACTGATTTTATGCTTTTTGGTTCACTGTAATTAGTGTACTACACTTAGGTGTTTAGTCTATAAATAGAGGGTATCACCACTATTGTATACTGTAAGGTATACTTTTATTGTCTCTGAGCGCCTCCTATTTATCCTACGTGTCGGTTTACCGTTTGGTGTCTAACCGACATTTAGGATTAAATTATTAGTAGAGACTACACACACTTCTCGGCTCCCCATGGATCTTATGCCAGGATAGACCACATCTTCATGCGCGCCACAGTAATCCCTGTACTTGTTAAATCCCAGATAGTTGATACCCCTCTAGCGGACCATTCTATGGTCACTTTATCGGCCGGAGAACAGCGGGCCATAGTGATAGACCAATTTGGCCTATACAGGAATCCATTCTTAGTGACCCCATTCTAGCCTCTAGCATATGAAGTTGCAATTCAGGAAGACTTCAGCCTAAACACTACGCCGGAAGTATCCCCTTCAATGGTTTGGGGGGCGCATAAGTCAGTGATAAGGGGTAAACTAATTCAATTGGCAGCTCAACTAAAGGCAGAACACAGAGCAGACTTGTTAAAACTAACAGCAGAATTTCAATCCCCATCTAAAGCACACAAACTTCATCCTACTCCTGTCTCACTAGCCAACCTAGACAAAGCTAGGGCCCAGCTCAATCTGTCCCTCACTACAGCAGCAGAAAAGCACCTCAGGTGGACTGGGGCACGATTTTACACCCAGAAAGACAGGATGGGATCGAAACTGGCGGTTAAACTCAACCCTAAACCACGCCAGCTAGCCTTTCCTAAAATTAGATTGCAAAAGGGAGACCTATCTCAGAACCCCACAAAAATTATGGAGGAGTTTCATCGATTCTATTCGGATCTGTACCAGCTGCATAGTACCTCATTTGGGAAATCCAAAAATAGTTTTCTTGATTCATTAAATTTACCAACAGTGACTACAGAGCATAAGGACCTGTTAGACAGCCCGTTCTCACCATCTGAGGTCCTAGACACGATCAAATCTTTGAAAACTGGCTCCTCTCCTGGTCCAGACGGGTTCTCTACTGGTTATTATAAAAAAATTGGCGCTACATTAGCACCTCACCTATCAAAGTTCTTTAACTCTCTCGGGAAAGGTGCCCCGTTGGGAACAGATTTAAACACTGCATATATATCGGTAATTCCGAAGCCAGGAAAAGACACAAGCGAAGTAGGGAACTATCGGCCTATATCGTTAATTAATACTGACATCAAAATTATGACCAAAATCTTGGTGAATAGGCTAGCGAGTTTCATACCCTCCTATATAAACAGAGATCAGGTGGGATTTATTCCAGGGAGGCAGGGTCCCGACCAGATCAGACGGTCCATTGATGTAATTTCCCTCCTTAAGTCTCCATGGGATGGGAACCCGCCACAAAATGATTTCTTACTGTCAATTGACCTACACAAGGCTTTTGACTCCATAGACTGGGGTTATTTGTCTGAGATTTTGAGAAGATGGGGCTTGGGTCCTCACTTTATGCACTTAATTCACGCCATGTATTCCACACCCACTGCTTAGGTGAGATTAATGGGTAGATACTCAGAATCATTTACAATAGGTAGGGGGACTAGACAGGGGTGTCCCCTTTCCCCACTCCTCTTTGCCATAGCCATTGAAACCCTGGCTATCGCTATAAGATCTAACCCAGATATTAAAGGGGTTACCTGCGGAGACAGGATACACAAGTGTGCCCTATACCTTCTATGACCTTCTACTCTACATAACTTCTCCGCTAATTTCAATACCAGTTTTACTTGGCGTGCTGAACTCTTTTAGTAGTATATCGGGATTGAAGGTCAATATGTCCAAATCCACGGCCCTAAATGTCTCCTTAGGCTATGTTTCCACTATTGCGTCCCCAAAGTCGCGCGATTTTGCCGCGATTTTTTACCGCGATTTTACCGCGACTTTTTACCGCAATTTGAAGCAATGCCTGTGTCTATGGACCTCAAGTCGCATCAAAGTGGGACCAAAGTAGTGCAGGGACTACTTTGAAGTCGCTGCGACTTGAAGTCGCACAGATATGAACGGTACTCATTGGAAATCATGGGGTACAATTTGTCATGCGACTTTTCAGTCCCAAGTCGCATGAAAAGTCGCACTAGTGGAAACATAGCCTTACCGCCCGAAACACTTTCACAGCTCTCAAATAACTTCACATTCTCCTGGGCAAAGAGGGCTATCCCATATTTGGGGATACACTTAACACCGGATATTAAGGATCTATTTAAAGCCAACTATCCCCCACTGATCGCAAAATGTAAGGGAGATCTTCAGTATTGGTCAAGGTGTGGTCTGTCCTGGCTGGGAAGGGTGCATGCCATGAAAATGACTCTCCTACCTCGCCTCCTATATTTATTTCGTTCACTGCCAATCCCCGTCCCGAAGAGCTTCTTAGGGAAATTTCAATCTGAAATAATTCGCTTTGTTTGGGGTAACAATGGGTATAGATGTCCATCTAAAATACTTATACGCCTGAAGTCTCAGGGAGGACTGGGATTACCGGACCTCTGGGGATACTATCAGGCAGCTCAGTTGTCCCAGATATCGATAGCCTTCTCTAGGGACCCAAAACCTGAATGGCTCTCTATGGAACGGTGGGCAACAATCCTCAACACCATCGATTTCCTTTTATGGTGTGATCCCAAACAAAGGCCAGCTATAATGGCACCTACCCTATCACACTCCATCTCCTTAAGCACTAAGCAATTCAAAAACTCCTCACTCATATCTCCTCTAAAGCCATTATCACACATTTTCCATAACCCTAGGTTTCCCCCAGGATTAAATATTCAGGCCTTCCGATGGTGGACAAGATAAAGGTCTCTACCGGATAGGCCACTTCTTTTCCCAAACTGGTCCCCTTACTTTATCACACTGTATTCACAAGCTTGAAATGCCCAAATCGGAACAATTTAGATTCACACAATTATCTCACTTTCTCAATAACATTTGGATCACTAGACCTGAACCTCCCGCATTTATCCCCTATGAGTGCTGGGTCTCCAATATCTCAGAGCAGAAGGGAGGCATCTCCCTAATATACAACGCGTTACAGTCGAGACTGGACAAGCCGAGTTACGCAAGAGCCTGGGAAGAGGACGTAGGTGGAACATGGCCGCCGACGGTTTGGTTCAAGTCCTGGACTAGTTCCTTTAAAGGTATCTGTAACATTTCCCTTATCGAAGCTAATATAAAGGTTATGTCTAGATGGTACTATGTCCCCTCTAAATTAGCTTTGATCTATCCTGGGACTTCTCCTTTGTGCTTCAGGAGTTGCGGGCTAGTTGGTTCTATGATACATATTTGGTGGACCTGCCCTCGTATTAGACCTTTCTGGCGGAAAATCTTTTATATAATTAGCAAATTAGTGAAGATACCAGTTGGTCCCAGCTCCTACATAGCCTTATTCAACCACACCATCCCAGATTTACCTAAACATCTACAGGTCCTCACTTTCTTTGTAATATTAGGAGCAAAAATCACGATAGCAAAGGCCTGGAAAAAACCAAAGGTGGCTCTTCAGCCTTGTAAAAGGAAGGTTTCTTGGATTGTGGCTCAGGAAAAAATAGTGCCTAAGCTTAATCACTTGACGACCGCCTCATGCCGATTTACGTCGGCAAGGTGGCACGGACAGGCAAAATCACGTACATATACGTGATTTGCCTTCCGCGGGTGGGGGGTCCGATCGGACCCCCCCCCCGGTGCCCGAGGCGGTCGTCTTTTGTCCAGCGGCGATCAGAGGTGAGGGGGAGGCCATCCGTTCGTGGCCCCCCCCTCGTGATCGCCGCCGGCCAATCACATCATTCCTTTGCTGCTGTATGCTAAACAGCAGCAAAGGAAATGATGTCATCTCTCCTCGGCTCGGTAATTTCCGTTCCGGCCCGAGGAGAGAAGACAGGTATGTGAGTGCACAAACACTACACACACAGTAGAACATGCCAGGCACACTAAACACCCCGATCCCCCCCCCGATCGCCCTCCGATCCCCCCCCAATCACCCCCCCCCTGTCACAAACTGACACCAGCAGTTTTTTTTTTTTTTTTTTTTTTCTGATTACTGCATTGGTGTCAGTTTGTGACAGTTACAGTGTTGGGACAGTTAGTATTACCCGCCTGTAGGTCTAGGATACCCCCCTAACCCCCCCCTAATAAAGTTTTAACCCCTTGATCACCCCCTGTCACCAGTGTCGCTAAGCGATCATTTTTCTGATCGCTGTATTAGTGTCGCTGGTGACGCTAGTTAGGGACCTAAATATTTAGGTTCGCCGTCAGCGTTTTATAGCGACAGGGACCCCCATATACTACCGAATAAATGTTTTAACCCCTTGATTGCCCCCTAGTTAACCCTTTCACCACTGATCACCGTATAACTGTTACGGGTGACGCTGGTTAATTTGTTTATTTCTTATAGTGTCAGGGCACCCGCCGTTTATTACCGAATAAAGGTTTAGCCCCCTGATCGCCCGGCGGTGATATGCGTCGCCCCAGGCAGCGTCAGATTAGCGCCAGTACCGCTAACACCCACGCACGCAGCATACGCCTCCCTTAGTGGTATAGTATCTGAACGCATCAATATCTAATCCGATCAGATCTATACTAGCGTCCCCAGCAGTTTAGGGTTCCCAAAAACGCAGTGTTAGCGGGATCAGCCCAGATACCTGCTAGCACCTGCGTTTTGCCCCTCCGCCCGGCCCAGCCCAAGTGCAGTATCGATCGATCACTGTCACTTACAAAGCACTAAACGCATAACTGCAGCGTTCGCAGAGTCAGGCCTGATCCCTGCGATCGCTAACAGTTTTTTTGGTAGCATTTTGGTGAACTGGCAAGCACCAGCCCCAGGCAGCGTCAGGTTAGCGCCAGTAGCGCTAACACCCACGCACGCACCGTACAGCTCCCTTAGTGGTATAGTATCTGATCGGATCAATATCTGATCCGATCAGATCTATACTGGCGTCCCCAGCAGTTTAGGGTTCCCAAAAACGCAGTGTTAGCGGGATCAGCCCAGATACCTGCTAGCATCTGCGTTTTGCCCCTCCGCCCGGCCCAGCCCAGCCCAGCCCAGCCCACCCAAGTGCAGTATCGATCGATCACTGACACTTACAAAACACTAAATGCATAACTGCAGCGTTCGCAGAGTCAGGCCTGATCCCTGCGATCGCTAACAGTTTTTTTGGTAGTATTTTGTTGAACTGGCAAGCACCAGCCCCAAGCAACGTCAGATTAGCGCCAGTACCGCTAACACCCACGCACGCACCGTACACCTCCCTTAGTGGTATAGTATCTGAACGGATCAATATCTGATCCGATCAGATCTATACTGGCGTCCCCAGCAGTTTAGGGTTCCCAAAAACGCAGTGTTAGCGGGATCAACCCAGATACCTGCTAGCACCTGCGTTTTGCCCCTCCGCCCGGCCCAGCCCACCCAAGTGCAGTATCGATCGATCACTGTCACTTACAAAACACTTAACGCATAACTGCAGCGTTCGCAGAGTCAGGCCTGATCCCTGCGATCGCTAACAGTTTTTTTGGTAGCTTTTTATTGAACTGGCAAGCGCCAGCGGCCTAGTACACCCCGGTCGTAGTCAAACCAGCACTGCAGTAACACTTGGTGACGTGGCGAGTCCCATAAGTGCAGTTCAAGCTGGTGAGGTGGCAAGCACAAGTAGTGTCCCGCTGCCACCAAGAAGACAAACACAGGCCCGTCGTGCCCATAGTGCCCTTCCTGCTGCATTCGCCAATCCTAATTGGGAACCCACCGCTTCTGCAGCGCCCGTACTTCCCCCATTCACATCCCCAACCAAATGCAGTCGGCTGCATGAGAGGCATTTTCTTTATGTCCTCCCGAGTACCCCTACCCAACGAACCCCCAAAAAAGATGTTGTGTCTGCAGCAAGCGCGAATATAGGCGTGACACCCTCTATTATTGTCCCTCCTGTCCTGACAATCCTGGTCTTTGCATTGGTGAATGTTTTGAACGCTACCATTCATTAGTTGAGTATTAGCGTAGGGTACAGCATTGTACAGACTAGGCACACTTTCACAGGGTCTCCCAAGATGCCATCGCATTTTGAGAGACCCAAACCTGGAACCGGTTACAGTTATAAAAGTTAGTTACAAAAAAAGTGTAAAAAAAAAAAAAATATATAAAATAAAAAAAAATAGTTGTCGTTTTATTGTTCTCTCTCTCTCTATTCTCTCTCTCTTGTTCTGCTCTTTTTTACTGTATTCTATTCTGCAATGTTTTATTGTTATTATGTTTTATCATGTTTGCTTTTCAGGTATGCAATTTTTTATACTTTACCGTTTACTGTGCTTTATTGTTAACCATTTTTTTGTCTTCAGGTACGCCATTCACGACTTTGAATGGTTATACCAGAATGATGCCTGCAGGTTTAGGTATCATCTTGGTATCATTCTTTTCAGCCAGCGGTCGGCTTTCATGTAAAAGCAATCCTAGCGGCTAATTAGCCTCTAGACTGCTTTTACAAGCCGTGGGAGGGAAAGCCCCCCCCCCACCGTCTTCCGTGTTTTTCTCTGGCTCTCCTGTCTCAACAGGGAACCTGAGAATGCAGCCGGTGATTCAGCCAGCTGACCATAGAGCTGATCAGAGACCAGAGTGGCTCCAAACATCTCTATGGCCTAAGAAACCGGAAGCTACGAGCATTTTATGACTTAGATTTCGCCGGATGTAAATAGCGCCATTGGGAAATTGGAGAAGCATTTTATCACACCGATCTTGGTGTCATCAGATGCTTTGAGGGCAGAGGAGAGATCTAGGGTCTAATAGACCCCAATTTTTTCAAAAAAGAGTACCTGTCACTACCTATTGCTATCATAGGGGATATTTACATTCCCCGAGATAACAATAAAAATGATTAAAAAAAAAAAAAAATGAAAGGAACAGTTTAAAAATAAGATAAAAAAGCAAAAAAAATAATAAAGAAAAAAAAAAAAAAAAGCACCCCTGTCGCCCCCTGCTCTCGCGCTAAGGCGAACACAAGCGGCGGTCTGTCGTCAAATGTAAACAGCAATTGCACCATGCATGTGAGGTATCGCCACGAAGGTCAGATCGAGGGCAGTAATTTTTGCAGTAGACCTCCTCTGTAAATCTAAAGTGGTAACCTGTAAAGGCTTTTAAAGGCTTTTAAAAATGTATTTATTTTGTTGCCACTGCACGTTTGTGCGCAATTTTAAAGCATGTCATGTTTGGTATCCATGTACTCGGCCTAAGATCATCTTTTTTATTTCATCAAACATTTGGGCAATATAGTGTGTTTTAGTGCATTAAAATTTAAAAAAGTGTGTTTTTTCCCCAAAAAATGCGTTTGAAAAATCGCTGCGCAAATACTGTGTGAAAAAAAAAAATGAAACACCCACCATTTTAATCTGTAGGGCATTTGCTTTAAAAAAATATATAATGTTTGGGGGTTCAAAGTAATTTTTTTGCAAAAAAAAAAAAAACTTTTTCATGTAAACAATGAGTGTCAGAAAGGGCTTTGTCTTCAAGTGGTTAGAAGAGTGGGTGATGTGTGACATAAGCTTCTAAATGTTGTGCATAAAATGCCAGGACAGTTCAAAACCCCCCCAAATGACCCCATTTTGGAAAGTAGACACCCCAAGCTATTTGCTGAGAGGCATGTTGAGTCCATGGAATATTTTATATTGCGACACAAGTTGCGGGAAAGAGACAAATTTTTTTTTTTTTTTGCACAAAGTTGTCACTAAATGATATATTGCTCAAACATGCCATGGGAATATGTGAAATTACACCCCAAAATACATTCTGCTGCTTCTCCTGAGTACGGGAATACCACATGTGTGAGACTTTTTGGGAGCCTAGCCGCGTACGGGACCCCGAAAACCAAGCACCGCCTTCAGGCTTTCTAAGGGCGTGAATTTTTGATTTCACTCTTCACTGCCTATCACAGTTTCGGAGGCCATGGAAAGCCCAGGTGGCACAAAACCCCCCCAAATGACCCCATTTTGGAAAGTAGACACCCAAAGCTATTTGCTGAGAGGTATAGTGAGTATTTTGCAGACCTCACTTTTTGTCACAAAGTTTTGAAAATTGAAAAAAGAAAAAAAAAAAAGTTTTTTCTTGTCTTTCTTCATTTTCAAAAACAAATGAGAGCTGCAAAATACTCACCATGCCTCTCAGCAAATAGCTTGGGGTGTCTACTTTCCAAAATGGGGTCATTTGGGGGGGTTTTGTGCCACCTGGGCATTCCATGGCCTCCGAAACTGTGATAGGCAGTGAAGAGTGAAATCAAAAATTTTCACCCTTAGAAATCCTGAAGGCGGTGCTTGGTTTTCGGGGCCCCGTACGCGGCTAGGCTCCCAAAAAGTCCCACACATGTGGTATCCCCATACTCAGGAGAAGGAGCTAAATGTATTTTGGGGTGCAATTCCACATATGCCCATGGCCTGTGTGAGCAATATATCATTTAGTGACAACTTTGTGCAAAAAAAAAAAAAAAAGTGTCACTTTCCCGCAACTTGTGTCAAAATATAAAATATTCCATGGACTCAATATGCCTCTCAGCAAATAGCTTGGGGTGTCTACTTTCCAAAATGGGGTCATTTGGGGGGGGTTTGTGCCACCTGGGCATTCCATGGCCTCCGAAATGTGATAGGCAGTGAAGAGTGAAATCAAAAATTTACACCCTTAGAAATCCTGAAGGCGGTGCTTGGTTTTCGGGGCCCCGTACGCGGCTAAGCTCCCAAAAAGTCCCACACATGTGGTATCCCCATACTCAGGAGAAGCAGCTGAATGTATTTTGGGGTGCAATTCCACATAGGCCCATGGCCTGTGTGAGCAATATATCATTTAGTGACAACTTTTTGTAAATATTTTTTTTTTTTTTTTTTGTCATTATTCAATCACTTGGGACAAAAAAAATAAATATTCAATGGGTTCAACATGCCTCTCAGCAATTTCCTTGGGGTGTCTACTTTCCAAAATGGGGTCATTTGGGGGGGTTTTGTACTGCCCTGCCATTTTAGCACCTCAAGAAATGACATAGGCAGTCATAAACTAAAAGCTGTGTAAATTACAGAAAATGTACCCTAGTTTGTAGACGCTATAACTTTTGCGCAAACCAATAAATATATGCTTATTGACATTTTTTTTACCAAAGACATGTGGCCGAATACATTTTGGCCTAAATGTATGACTAAAATTTAGTTTATTGGATTTTTTTTATAACAAAAAGTAGAAAATATCATTTTTTTTCAAAATTTTCGGTCTTTTTCCGTTTATAGCGCAAAAAATAAAAACTGCAGAGGTGATCAAATACCATCAAAAGAAAGCTCTATTTGTGGGAAGAAAAGGACGCAAATTTCGTTTGGGTACAGCATTGCATGACCGCGCAATCAGCAGTTAAAGCGACGCAGTGCCAAATTGGAAAAAGACCTCTGGTCCTTAGGCAGCATAATGGTCCGGGGCTCAAGTGGTTAATGACTATATGGAAAAATTCTATGCAATATGGGAACCTTGGGCCACGTTCTGTAATATAGCCTTAATTCCGGGGATGGAGCCGGCTGCTGGACCTGCTCATACTCTAAGCCAGTGATGGCGAACCTTTTTGAGCCCGAGTGCCCAAACCGCGACGCAAAACCAACTCATTTCTTTCAAAGTGCCAACATAGAATTAAACCTGCCAGCGTCTCTGTACAGAGGATGGGACTGATAACCCCTCAGGGACCAAAAAGAATGCAGAATGCACTGTGCAACATACACTGACCTACCTGACCATTACACTCCCCTACCTGACACATGCACTGACCTTCCTGACCACTGCACTCACCTACCTGGCCATTACACTCACCTACCTGACCACTGCACTCACCTAACCTGACATTACACTCACCTAACCTGACATTACACTCACCTACCTGACATTACACTCACCTAACCTGACATTACACTCACCTACCTGACCATTGCACTCACCTACCCTGACATTACACTCACCTAACCTGACATTACACTCACCTACCTGACCATTACACTCACCTACCTGACACATGCACTCACCTAACCTAACATTACACTCACTTACCTGACCATTGCACTCACCTACCTGACATTACACTAACCGGACATTACACTCACCTACCTGACCATTACACTCACCTACCCGACCATTACACTCACCTACCTGACACATGCACTCACCTACCTGACACATACACTCACCTACCTGACACATACACTCACCTACCTGACACATGCACTCACCTACCTGACCATTACACTCACCTACCTGACCATTACACTCACCTACCTGACCATTACACTCACCTAACCTGACCATTACACTCACCTAACCTGACCATTACACTCACCTAACCTAACATTACACTCACCTAACCGACCATTGCACTCACCTACCTGACCATTGCACTCACCTACCTGACCATTGCACTCACTTACCCGACCATTGCACTCACCTACCTGACCATTGCACTCACTTACCCGACCATTGCACTCACCTACCTGACCATTACACTCACCTAACCTGACATTACACTCACCTACCTGACACATACACTCACCTAACCTGACCATTGCACTCACCTACCTGACCATTACACTCACCTACCTGACCATTGCACTCACCTACCTGACCATTGCACTCACCTACCTGACCATTGCACTCACCTAACCTGACATTACACTCACCTAGTCTGACATTACACTCACCTAACCTGACATTACACTCACCTAACCTGACATTACACTCACCTACCTGACACATGCTTCCTGCACTACTAACATCCCTCCACACAGTACAATGTAGATCGGAGGATCCATCCTCCTCCTTACCTTTCCATGGCCTCATCGTCCAGCTCTCCCCGGGCAGTATTGTAGGAATCCTCACCATCCAGCCACTCCTCAATATCCCCACCACCAGGATGTCAGCTAGCAGCCATTACATTTCTCCCCCATGGGTGATCTGCTCCGAGCACCGCCCCTCCCCCTCTGCTTTCCACAGGCTGCACTAGGACAGACCAAAGTCGTCCTGGAGCAGGGGGAGTTTGAATTTGGTGCCTGTAGAAAGTAATCCACGAATGCCTTACCAGAGGTGTAGGGGTCCGAGGAGGCAATAAGCTGCAGAACAGTCGGGACGGTGGAGGAAACATTTTACACCCCTCCTAAACAGTGCGCAGGGAAGAAGATGACTGGCTGCCCACCCCCCTGCCGACGTCACTGGCACTGATGCAAGGAAGGGAGACAGCTCCTCCCTGCCTGCAATGTCAGTGCAAGTGACTGCCTGGCTGGGGGAATCCCCTGCCGTGCCGACAGAGAGGGCTTGACGGGGAATCCCCTGCTGCTGTGCCGACAGAGAGGGCTTGACGTGACAACTGTGGCACGCGTGCCATAGGTTCGCCATCACTGCTCTAAGCTGATCAACTCTCAACTCTCCACTCTTCTTTTCTCTGATCCCCCCTTTCCTTCGCTCTTTCTGTCTTCTCCCCGGTCTTTCTTAGCCTCTTAGGCTCTTTCTGAAAAACTTAGCCCTCTCAATCCCATTGGATGGGTTGATCCGGGATAAGTGGTTGTGGGAAGTCGGGGGGATACCACCACCGCTAGTTACTTTGAATTTTCTCCTACTCAGGAGCCTGGAGGAAGTGGACACCAACATTGTGTCCTTCCCCTGGGAATTCCCATTGCCGGAGGCAGCGAGGGCTGCCGGGAAATCCCATATCACACCTACAGTAAGATCCCATGGGGATAGTGTGTGTGGGCTCCGGCAGATCCTGGCGGGCTCTCCTTCAAAACAAAATTTACTTATACCTGGTATTTTCCTAAAGCGGTGGGGAGTCCCCTCTGACTACCCTGACCTGTACAATAGGTCCAGATTTAAGATTCCTGGGATTACTGTTCGGTAACGTTCTAATATTTTCCTTATTATATATTTCGGTTGATTATTACCCTTCTCCAGCTTTTAAATGTTGCGCTATCTCACCGAATCTTCAGGTTTTTCCCTACTGTTATGATCGACTAAAAAGTTTTTTTCAGCAGTAGCATGTAGCTATTTCAGGACTTCATTGTATTCTGAAGTACGCAACTGTATGTTTTTCTTTTTTCTTACTTCTTTATTTGTAAAAATTTTCAATAAAAACATTTAAACCTTAAATATCTAGGAATATTTATTCCGAAGGACCTGAATCAACTACAGGAGTTGAATTACAATGCAACGATCCGAAAAGTAATTAAACTATTACAAAAATTTGGTAAAATAACATATTCATGGATGGGAAGAATTAACATAATAAAAATGGATAGATTACCAAAGATATTATAAATTTTTCAAACAGCTCCCCAAGTCCCGCTGAAGAAACTGATGAAAGCAATGGTGAGCTTTATTTGGGCTCATAAAACCCCTCGAATAAAAAGAGAAATTTTCATTAGAAATAAAAAAAATGGAGGTTTAGCATTGCCAGATTTTTCAAAATACTTACAAGCAGCATCATTAACTAGCATTATTGATTGGCATCATAATAAGGAAACTAAACAATGGTTAAATCTAGAAGAAGAATTAATAGGACCACAACTTCGGTTCCTGCCCTGGATTAAACCCCATTAAGACCAAAGAAGAAAGAATTAACAATTTTTGTAAATGCTACATTAAAAATATGGGATACTATAATATGACACCTTTGTTCTCCAACCCTGAATTTCCGCCAGCTTTAGAAACCACAAATTACTTAAAATGGAATATTTTGGAGAACGCAAGGGTGGAACAGATCCTAGTGGATGGTAAACTACCAAAATTGCAGGACCTGGGGCCTGAATATAAAAGCAAATGGTTACAATATTATCAATTAAAGACATTCATTGCGTTAAAAATACCTTTGATAAATAGACCAAAAACAAAATTTGAAAAAATATTAGTAGAAGAACAACAACCAACTAAAAAATGATCAAAGATATATAACTTATTACTCCCTTCCGGTTCCCTCAGAGAATTAATAGGAATGAAGAAATGGAAAAAGGAAATAGAAAATACTATATCAGAGGAGAAGTGGGAGAAAATCTTTGAAATAATACATAAAACATCTATAGCAAATAAGTATCAAGAAAGAAATTATAAGATCACAATGAGATGGTATTGGAGCCCAGTAGCTTTAAATATAGTTAACAAAGTTAATACAGAAACGTGTTGGAGATGTAAGGTAGAAAGAGGGACTATGGATCATATATGGTACAGTTGTCAAGGAGTGAGGAGCTTCTGGGACAAAATATTTGAGATACAGTATATCAGAAAGTGTCAGGAGTAGAAAGGAGTCCAAATAGTCCCTTACATCAGATACAATAAGGGTAACCAAAATAGATATTCTTCACCACATGACAACTGCAGCTAGAACAATTATTTTTTTTTTTTTTTTTTTTTTTCTTTTTTGCTACTTCAGCTTTTACAATGAGAGGGTTTAAATCACCATAATTAGGTCATTTCTTCCCATTATAACTTCACATCATGGTAGCAGAAATAGTATTGTTATTACCTTTGAAATAAATAAAAGAAAAAGAACTTTATTATGACACTCCAATATTATAAGTATAAACTCCAACTATCCTTAACCCGAATAGAATTTTTAGTAACTTAGTCCCTCCTCCCCCCTCCCACCCGAATTCACCCCCCCAATTTCCCCTCCCACCCTAGTTACCCAGCGATATCTACTCTAGTATTTGCAACCTCATATAAACTTTTCCGCATACAACCATGTTTTTTTATAGGCTAACCATTCCGCCCATTTTGTTCCCTCCCGGGCTTCCTCTGCCTCTACCGAGAGATCTTCATCATCGCCAGCCTCAAGAATATAGATTTCGTTGACTCTAATTAACCATTCTCGAATGCTTGGACCTGCTATCTCTTGCCATTTTTTGGGTATTGAACTTTTGGCCGTATTTAGGAGAATGGGCATCAGGGAAGCATTGTACTTGCTCGTCCGACCCTCCGTCCCATGAAACAAGCAAACCCAAGGATCTTCTCTGATCACTGACCCCGTTATCTCTTGTATTATCTTAAGGACTTCTTGCCAGAATTTTTTAACAGTTGGACATTCCCACCAGAGGTGAGCCATCGATCCCCTGGCGGGACATCCCCTCCAGCAATTACCAGAGACTTCTCCCTGCATCTTGTTTAGCCTATCTGGTGTCATGTACCATCTGGCCAAGCATTTAAAATTTGATTCAATTGTGCTCACATCAACTGCCGACTTGTGTGTTGCATTGAAGATATTCAGCCATGTTACGTCGCTTGGTAATGTACCCAACTCAGACTCCCATTTATTGCAGTATAACGGTTTGGTACCAACGCCATCATCCCGCACTATTTGATATAATTCTTTTATTTTAATTTTATTTTTCAGAAATAATTTCTCAATAGGTCTGAGATTCTCCTTGTCCCTAATTGGTCCTGGTAGACTTTTAATAAAGGAGGCCAACTGATTGTACCTCCATATATCTATGTTCTTTAGGTCATTTAGCAGAGACAACTCCTGAAAAGAAATAATTTTACCCTTTCTTGTGATATCTAATAACTGTATTTCGTGGTTCCCTATCCAATTCCCTCCTACCTCTTTTAATCCTGGTGGAAAAAACTTATTTTCCTTCAAATATATGAAGGGTGAGTTAAATTCCCATGCCTTCTGTCTGTGTAATTGATCCCAAACCCTGAAAGTGTACCGTGTTATTATGTGTGTATTTGGACTTAATTCCCTGACATGTGGAGGGTTCCAAATTAAATGACTTATATTTGTGTTCAAATCTCTTTCTAATTTCCCCCATCTTTTCCCTATTGATTCTTTACCCCAAACTAACATTCGTGAGAGGACTATTGCTCTGTGATAAATCTTGAAGTCTGGAAGAGCCAGACCACCCTGTGCTTTGTCTCTGCACATGACCCCAAAGGCAATCCGTGGCCTCTTGTTTTTCCAAATGAACTTGGAAATGATGTTGTTCAAAGTTCTGAAGAAAGATGGTGCTAACGGAATTGGCAATAACTGCATTTTGTATAGGATCTTCGGGGCTAGAGTCATTTTAACAAAATTGACTCGACCAAGCCAAGATAAAGGGGAATACATACTTTTCTTTGTTTCTTGCTTAATTTCTTCAAGGAGGGGTATAAAGTTCAATTGATATAATTTCCTAAGGGATTTTGTTAATACTATTCCTAAGTAGTCTATTTTTTCCCGCCACGGAAATTGAAAGTATTCTTTAAGTTTAATTATCTCTTGTTTCTTTATATTAATATTTAGGGCTGCTGATTTACTAAGGTTCACCTTATAATTTGAAAGTTCCCCGTATCTCCTCAGCGTAGCCAGGAGATTCGGGAGTGAAATCCTTGGGTTTGCTAGATAAAATAATACATCATCGGCGAACGCCGAGAGCTTGTGTTCATCGCCTTCCACTATACATCCGCGTATATCTGGATTTTTCCTGATTACCGCCAATAGGGGCTCTAAAGTTAGGGAAAACAGAAGAGGGGACAGGGGACATCCCTGTCTAGTTCCGTTTTCCATCCTAACTTCTCCTGAAAGTATGCCGTTCACTTTGACTAATGCAGATGGGGCTTTGTAAAGAGCCATGATCCAATTTACCATGGTGTCGCCCAGTCCAATCGCCCTCAAAGTCTTTATCATGAACCCCCAGTCTACTCTGTCGAAGGCTTTCTCTGCATCCAACGACAGTAGCAGACCGGGGGTCCCTTTCGCTTTCATCGCCCCCATAATCAATAGTGATCTCACACCATTATCCCTCCCCTCTCTGCCTGGGACAAAGCCAGTCTGATCGGGGTGTATCCAGTATGACATTTTATCCTTCAGCCTATTAGCTATAACCTTGGCGTATAATTTTGTATCAGTATTGAGTAAGGCGATCGGCCTATAGCTCGAACACAGTGAGCTATCTTTCGCCTCCTTAGGTATTAAGGCAATCGATGCCATCAATGCTCCTTCACAGAATTCCTCCTGGCTTCCTATCTTGTTCCAGATCTGACAGAGCTTGGGGGTCAGAATATCTTTGAATTTTTTATAAAAATAATTGGTGAAGCCATCGAGTCCCGGGCTTTTCCCAGAGGGAGAAGCCTTCAAAGCCCGCTCAATCTCCTCCACCGTAATGGGTTCTTCTAATTCTTTTGCCTCATTATCCGCGAGGCTTGGTAGACCTGCCTCTCTTAAAAATTCATCTGATTTTTCTTCCTTACCCTGAATACTGTCTTCACTTTGTTTAACTTTATATAGGGCTGTGAAATATTTTTGAAACTCTACAGCTATATCGCTAGAGGTATATTTAAATATCCCATTTTTATTTTGAATCCTCTCTATAAAATTCGTATCCCTCTTTTTTTTAACAACTGATGCCAGGTGTTTCCCTATTTTGTTGCCCCACCTAAATCTGTTTTTTGCGCTCTTGTACAGTATGCGTTTTGATTCCAATTCTATTAGATCTTTTAGTTCTTCTCTTTTATGGACTAACTGCATTAGGGATAGGTTGTGGCCCCCATTGGCTGATTTGTGTATTTGTTCCAGCTGATGTATTTCTTCAATTAGCTCCACCCTTCTCTTCTCCCCTTCTTTTTTCTCCTTGGCTTCCAAAGAGATCAATATGCCCCTTATATAAGCTTTCAACGCCTCCCACAGAACTGAACCTGAAACCTCTCCAGTGTCATTTATCTTGAGGAAGCCCGTAATTTCCTCCTGTATCTTACTGTAAATGGTTGGAATATCTATTAATTTGTCATCTAGTTGCCATGAGAATGGTGATCTCCGGAGTCCCGGAGTCACCACCCTCATCGATACCGGCGCGTGGTCGGAGAGTGTAGCCACGCCTATCTCCGTCTCTTTGACACAATCTAATAACCTATGGTCTACCAGAAAGTAATCGAGGCGGGAGTAGGACCCATGTACAGAGGAGAAAAAAGTGTAGTCTCTACTTTTTGCATGTTGTACCCTCCAAACATCTAGCAAATGGCAGTTATGCAGTTTCTGACTAATTTTTTTTGATAGTCTCCCACTCATTCTCTGGTTACCGACTGTGCTATCCATCGCAGGGTCTAAACAAAAGTTCAAATCACCGGCCATTATCACCTGTCCTGCCCTGAAATCTGCCAACTTATTTAAAATGCATAGCAAAAATTTTGCTGGGTTATTATTTGGGCAGTAGATATTCACCAGTGTAAAAACCCTTTCTCCTATTCTAATTTTCAGAAAAAGATAGCGACCGTCCCTATCCTCACATCTTTCTAATACCGTGAACCTAGTCCTTTTTGAGAACCCGATTGCAACCCCTTTGGCTCTCTTAATAGGGGAGTCGCTATAAAACCAGTTAGGGAAGCATTTAGAGAATAATCTAATGTGAGAGTCTTGTGAAAGGTGGGTCTCTTGAAGGAACACTACATCTGCCTTAAGTTGTTCTAATTCTCGCAAGACTTTATGACGTTTAAGGGGGGAATTTAGTCCCTTAACATTATAAGTAAAACATGAAAACTCTGTCATTTGATTATACATAATGCTGCACGCTAGATTCACAGCTTATATTTTGCACTCTTTCCTTTAATATCTGCCGGGCCCTCCCCCTCTCTCTACCTCCCCAACCACCCTCCACCCCAATCCCCCCATCCTCCACCCCCCCCCATACTCCCCCCATCCCCCCCCCCCCTCCCCCCCTGCCCAAAACCAGCAGTGTGTCTACTGCCCAGAGATATTACTTCTCTCGGCATGCGACCGGCCATACCCTTGGGGTGTGACTCTAATGACGGATCGCCTCGGTCGCCATGCCCCCCCCCCCGGTCCGAGAGGAAGAAGGGGGGGGGGGGACATCGCGAGCGGGCACCCATACGGCCGCCCATCCCCACATCAGGTGTCCTCCCCCTCCCACCCACGCACCCTCCCAGCCCCCCAACCCCCCCCCCCATAAATTCCAGATGTCTAAACCACAGCCGTACTTTGCACCAATTATTTGAATATGGTTGGTACAGGGATATTTAAATCATTGCAGAAATCCTGCATATTGTCTATATGTTTCAGTCTGCTTGTTCTACCCGCTTTCACTACAATCAGTGAAGTTGGGAAACCCCAACTATATTTCATGTTAGCTTTTCTCAATTCCTCCAGGAGGGGTCGCAACTGCCTTCTCCAGGCCAAAGTCTCAGCCGAAATGTCAGCAAAACACTGGATTTCAACCCCCTCGAATTTTACTGGTTGTGCTTTCCTGAGATTACTCCATACTTTTGCTTTATCTTCATAATGGTGGAACCTTATAATTATATCCCTGGGTTTATCCACACTAACATTTGGGGGTTTCCTTAATCTGTGAACCCTGTCAATCTTCAGTTCGTCGTCTGGATTTCGGCCCAGAATCGGGTTGAAGATAGCTTTCATTTTAGCATGCAGATCTTCATCTCGTTGTTCAGGGAGGGCACGCAGCCTCAAATTTTGTCTGCGATTCTGGTTTTCTTGCGCTTCTAATTTGTAACACATGTCCCGTTGGGCTAGTTGTAGGTCTTTTACCTGTTGTTTTAGGATGATTATTTCTCTGCTCTGCTTATCTGAGGCCTCTTCTGCTGATTCTACCCGTTTCAGTAAATGACCCATGTCAGTTCTGACGTTGTGAATTTCTGTTTTAATTACCACTTCCAGTTTGGCGAACATTTCTAGGAGCTCTATCTTAGTTAGTGGTGATTCCATACTGGGGTCTTCCATCATATTTGGGGTTCCACTTTCTCCCCTAATTGATCCCCCATTCGCCCCTTGGCTCTTCGCTTTTTCTTTCTTCTTTTCTTTCCCACTTTGCTGGTTGTTATCGTGAGCGGGATTTTTTGGGCTTCCCTGATTTGTCTCCTTCAGGTACTTCTGAATAGAGCTAGTGTTCAAGCTCTCTCTAGGCTGCTTCCCCTCCGCTCCCCTTTGAGGGCGCCCTCGCATGTTTGTTATCTTCTATCTCTGCTCTACCCCCCTCCACCCGCCCCCACCAACCCCACCCGCCACACCACCCACTATTAAATTCCTTATATCTATACTCCTCACTGTAAATCTTCAGCAGGAAGGAGGGGGGGGGGAGGTGGGGGGGGGGCGAAGGGGGAGGGGGGGCCGAAACAGGGAGACAGGGAGACAGGAGGCGAAACCGTCCCACAGTCCCCCCTTTTTTTTTTTTTTTTTTCTTTTTTTTTTTATTTACACAGCAACAGAGGTCACAATATATGCAGTCTCTCCTGGATTGATGCCTTGCAGCTGTATGGTTCCACCATTACATGTTTGCAGGATTCTTTCCTGATCCACGATTTACGCAATATAGTTAATGTTACATTTACTTGCCTGAGTTCACCGGAGATCCCTCATTAGCTTACCGACTCAGCCACGGACTAGACCTTGTGTCCCTGGAAATTGTGGATGCTTTTGCGATTGTTGAATGTCTTATAATCCTACCATGCACAGCGCATGGGGTCCTTCCTTCATCCAGCTTTCCAAGGATTATTGGTGTATCAATGTGGGGGGGAGGTATTGGGATGCGAGGCCGTCCGGAATCCCTAAAAGAAGCCGGTGCGTTCCCACAACAATACAAGAGGGCCGGGAGGGGAGCGTGGAGGCGAAAACACCGCGGGGGTCCAGGCGGTCCGAGGCGTACCGACCAACACCGCCGCCACTGCTCTGCATGCGGCGCGATGTCAGCTCCACCTCGCAGGCAGCCTCGATCGTCGGAGCCGCTCAGCCGCCCGCTTCCTCGGCTCCGTCATCAGGCCCCTCCCCCACTACGTGCGCATCACATCACAGCTAGAACAATTATAGCGCGAAATTGGAAAAAAACAAATAAGCCAACTGTGTTGGAATGGATATGTGAAATGAACTAAATTGAATATATGGAAAAACAGATAAGAGAAGAAGGGTATGTAGGGGGTAAGATGCCAGAAATATGGCAAAAATGGGAGGAATTTCGGTCCTCGAATAGATTGATGGAGTATTTATAATTGGAGGGGAATGGGAAGGATATGGGATGAAAGGGATGGAAGAAAAAAGGGGAAAAATTGAATTTTTTTTTGAATGTTTAGATGTATGTATGAGTAATAGGAAATTAATGTTTTGAGGTATGTATGAGTAATAGGAACTTAGTTAGATGATTCTATAGAAACAGGAAGAAGTGGATATCATTAAGATTATTTATTATGTAAAAGGAATATTTATTGTATATATTTTTGAAGATGGTATGATGTGTATTACTTGTCTTTTTAAAAAAAAAATAATAAAAAGAAGATTGATAACAATGGGCATGGGCTGGACTGGCATGCTTGATGCAGTGGCCGACTGGGCCACATCGCCAGGTGTAGCAACTGTCCGAATCGCATCAGCAGAAAGTCCAGAATAAGAAGAAGCAGGAAGCTCAATGGGCATGGGCTGAACTGGCATAAATGATGCAGTGGCAGCCTGGGCCGCATTGCCAGGTGTAGCTACTGTCTGAATCGCATTACCAGAAAGTCCAGAATAAGAAGCAGGAAGCTCAATGGACATGGGCTGGACTGGCATAACTGATGCAGTGGCCGACTGAGCCGCATCGCCAGGCGTAGCAACTTTCTCAATCGCATTGCCAGACGTAGCAACTGTCTGAATGGCATCGCCAGGCATAGCGACTGTCTGAATCGCATTGCCAGGCATATCGACTGTGGAACTTGTGGACAACTTAGCCTGGCTGTGCATCCAGGGGAGTTTAGCAACGGGCAAAGGTAGGGGTAATCCAGGGGGCTTGACTTCTGAGGACTTAGAGGATGTTTCCAAACAGGGCTCAAGTCTGCGAGACAATGGATACGTTTGGCTTCTAGGAGGAGAGGATTCAGGCTGTGGTAATTGGCTGGAGAGGTGACCTGTAGAGAATTCAATAAACTTGTCAGCGTCTTTTGCTATAACAGAGTCATGTAAAGGCACATGGTTATGCAAACTGTAGTCACATTTGGAAATGTCATGAACAGGATCTGAATAGGACTGGAAAAAAGGCATGTGACTGGTACTGGCCACACAAGAGTTATACATGGGCAACTGGTCAGCAGTTTTAATGCAATTCTGGATGCAGGTCTGGGACCAGGACACAATCTCTTCTGCAGCCCAGTCTATGTGTGAGTTGTGCAGTTTAAGCCAGGGATACCCTAAGATAAGGGGATAAGCAGGAGATGAGATCACGTAGAAGCTGATTGTCTCCTTATGAGATTCCCCAATGGTCAGCATTATGGGTATCATACACAAGGTCACCAGGCCCATGGGCAAGGGAGAATTATCAACGGCTAAAACTGAGAAGAATCTGTGCACCTTAGTCACCGGAATCCATAGATGGTGTGCTAGGTCCCCATCAATTAAATTGGCAGTAGCACCAGAATTAATAAGCTGTGCAGGAACAAATAAGCCATCTCTGAGGGAAACAGACATAGTATGATCTATAGAAGCAGACCCCCACCTACACTAGACTCTTGGCGTTTCTCAGCTTATTAGGACAGCTAGCAACAAAGGGGCCAAGGTTGCCACAGTATAGGCAGAGTCCCTGAGATCTCCTTCTAGCCTTTTCCCCAGGGGATAAATGCGTGGCGCCAATTTGCACAGGCTCATCCTCATGGAGAGGTTGAGAGGGCTCAGGAAATGAAGAAAAGGTGGGCAGCGTACTGGGGGGGGGGGGGGGGGGGACAAACCTCTCTGTACGCCTTTCCCATAAATGCCTGTCTATGCAGCTGGCTACTTAGAGCTGGGTCATTCCACCCAGAGTCAGGTGCCCAGCAGCGGAAATCAGAACAGTATTGTTCAGCGGTGTGTTTATCCTAACGTATTGACCTAAGGTTAGCTTCAGCTGAATGGGCATGGTTAGGAGCATCATACAGTAAACCTAAGGCTTTGAAAAAGGCTTCAACTGGCCCTCTGACTGGGTCATCTGTGGGGAGACTAAACGCCAGACTGGGGATCCCCCTGCAACCATTTAATAATCAGGCTGACCCGCTGTGCTTCAGAACCAGAGGAGTGTGACTTAAGCTTAAAGTATAGCATACAACTGTTTTTAAAGTTAGAAAACACATAGGGGTCGCTAGAAAAATGATCAGACGGGTTAACTTTGGGCTCTGGCTCCTGCATTACTCCTGGAGGTGTGTTTACACACAAAGACAGTTCCTGGACTTGGCATGTCAGTTTGCAAAGTTCCTCAGCAAATAAGCGAGCCTGTGTAGAGTCCATTTTGACAGAAAATTTTGTTAAAGGCTTGTGATAATGTCACGTCTACCCCAACGCAGGTGGTCAGACACTATAGCTGGCTACTGTGTGCTACTGGCTACTATAGTAGCCCCCTTTCCCTTAAGACAAGCAGGCCTACCTGTACTTGGTTGCCCCCAGGACTTATACACAATGCTATAGTGTCTGGCTACCATGCCAGGGCAGATGCGAACTGAGCAAAGCAAACAGGTACTTGCAATTTAACCGACAGATAGCTTGGTTCAAAGGCAATTAATAAGGTAGGCTGAGTCCAGTATCCAATCTGGGTCATACACAGGAAATCCAACAGCAAGCAAGGCAGACTAACGGGAGGCTCGATCTAGAACAATGCAGGTAAGTCTGTCTCCATAACAAGCGAGGGATAGAGTGTTTGGTCTGCTTATATCAGGTGACTGACCAGATCAAATAGGTGAACACAGATCGGGGAAAAGCAACAACACCCTGGTGCTGGAATGAGGAAAAGAGGGAACTAAGTGATCATGACAGTATGTAAACCTATGAGCACAACTGTACCATCATGCATCAATACAATATCTATGTTCTAATACAGTTGTGCTCATAAGTTTACATACCCTGGCAGAATTTATGATTTCTTAGCCATTTTTCCGAGAATATGAATGATAACACAAAAACCTTTTCTTTCACTCATGGTTAGTGTTTGGTAGAAGCCATTTATTATCAATCAACTGTGTTTACTCTTTTTAAATCATAATCACAATCACATAATCACATAATCATAATCACAACAGAAACTATCGAAATGACCCTGATCAAAAGTTTACATACCCTGGTGATTTTGGCCTGATAACATGCACACAAGTTGATACAAAAGGGTTTGAATGGCTATTAAAGGTGACCATCCTTTGGTCTGTTTGCTTGTAATTAGTGTGTGTGTATAAAAGGTCAATGAGTTTCTGGACTCCTGACAGACCCTTGCATCTTTCATCCAGTGCTGCACTGACATTTCTGGATTCTGAGTCATGGGGAAAGCAAAAGAATTGCCAAAAGATCTGCAGGAAAGGGTAGTTGAACTGTATAAAACAGGAAAGGGATATAAAAAGAATCCAAGGAATTGAGAATGCCAATCAGCAGTGTTCAAACTCTAATCAAGAAGTGGAAAATGAGGAGTTCTGTTGAAACCAAACCACAATCAGGAAGACCAACTAAAATTTCAGCCACAACCGGCAGGAAAATTGTTTTGGGATGCAAAGAAAAACTCACAAATAACTTCAGATGAAATACAGGACTCTCTGAAAACATGTGGCGTGGCTGTTTCAAGATGCACAATAACGAGGCACTAGAAGAAAGAAACACTAACCATGAGTGAAAGAAAGGTTTTTGTGTTATCATTCATATTCTCTGAAAAATGGCCAAGAAATCATACATTCTGCTGGGTATGTAAACTTATGAGCACAACTGTATGTGCTTTATATGTTAGCTGTTTTTTATGACTTTTTTGATTCATTACCATGTACTGTGTTTTTCTGCGATTATGTAAATTTATTCTTGGATTGTAATAAACTTTCTATACCATTTACCTCATGTTATTTTGACTCTGGGTAGTGACTAGGGATGAGCCGAACACCCCCCTGTTCGGTTCGCACCAGAACCTGCGAACGGACCGAAAATTTGCGCAAACTTTAGAACCCCATTGAAGTCTATGGGACGCAAACGTTCGAAATCAAAAGTGCTAAATTTAAAGGCTAATTTGCATGGTATTGTCCTAAAAATGGTTTGGGGACCCGGGTCCTGCCCCAGGGGACATGTATCAATGCAAAAAAAAGTTTTAAAAACTGACGTTTTTTCGGGAGCAATGATTTTAATGATGCTTAAAGTGAAAAAAGTGAAATATTCCTTTAAATATCGTACCTGGGGGGTGTCTATAGTATGCCTGTAAAGTGGTGTGTGTTTCTCGTGCTTAGAACAGTCCCTGCACAAAATGACATTTTTAAAGGAATAAAAGTAATTTAAAAATGTTTGCGGCTTTAATGTAATGTCGGGTCCTGGCAATATGGATGAAAATCAGTGAGACAAACGGCATGGGTACCCCCCCCCCAGTCCATTACCAGGCCTTTTGGGTCTTGTATGGATATTAAGGGGGACCCTGCACCCAAATTAAAAAAAGGAAAGGCGTGGGGCCCCCAGGCCCTATATACTCTGAACAGCAGTATACAAGCGGTGAAAACAAGACAGGGACTGTAGGTTTGTTGTTAAGTAGAATCTGTTTGTAATTTTGAACTGGTACATTTTTAAAGTGTAGCTCCAGGCAAAAAATCTATTTTTAAGCTTTTTGGAAAACATAGGGAAGGGTTATCACCCCTGTGACATTTGTTTTGCTGTCTGTGCACCTCTTCAGAAGATTTCACCTCACTTTCTGTCTCAATGACAAATGTTTTTTGACAATTTGGGGTTTTTAGTGAAACAAGGATTGGTGATAAAGCATCAGTGGAGAGGAGACACGTTTTTCCCATATTAACTCTTACAGGAGAGAATTTCCCTTCCTAGGAGTAGCTTTCATCTCACTTCCTATTGTCTCCTTCCGTTTGCAAGTAGGAGTCATTTGTAAGTTGGCTGTTTGAAAGTAGGGGCCTGCCCTATATACTCTGCAGAAATTGCGGCCTTAGGTGTTAGTGTTGCCACAACACAGAAAGCCCTCACAATTACTCTTGGGCGCAGGAACGGGATCTGCTGTGAAATATTAGATCAAGAATTGTAATTACATGCCCCTGTTGAACAGGGTCAGAAAAATTGGGCCTTTGGTGGTGGTGGTGCTGGTGCCACAACACTGTACGTCTTCACAGTTACTTTTGGTGGGTGCAGAAATGGGCCCTGCTGTGAAATATTAGATCAAGAATTATAATTACATGCTCCTGTTGAACAGGGGCAGAAAAATTGGGCCTTTGGTGGTGGTGGTGTTTCCACAACACTGTAAGTCCTTACAGTTACTCTTGGTGGGCGCAGAAATGGGCCCTGCTGTGAAATATTAGATCAAGAATTGTAATTACATGCCCCTGTTAAACAGGGGCTGAAAAATTGGACCTTATGCCCTGTACACACGGTCGGATTTTCCAATGGAAAATATGCGATCGGAGCTTGTTATCGGAAATTCCGACCGTGTGTGGGCTCCATTGGACTTTTTCCATCGGATTTTCTGACACACAAAGTTTGATAGCAGGCTATAAAATTTTCCGACAACAAAATCCGATCGCATAAATTCCGTCCGTGTGTGGATAATTCCGATGCACAAAGTGCCACGCATGCTCAGAATAAATTCCGAGATGGAACTGCTCGGTCTGGTAAAATTAGCGTTCGGAATGGATATAGCACTTTCATCACGCTGCAATGTTTTAAAATGTTTAATGCAGCGCACTCTCTTCTTCTTTTTAATGCTAGAAGAATGAAGTTGTTTTGCTGCTCATATTCACACAGACTTCTCACAAACTTACTTCTTTATTATTTATGTGATTTCATTAATATAATATTTTTATTTGTCACATCTACTGAAAAAAGAGGGAGGCAACGCTGGAGAAACAGCTGAAATTTGCGAAGCCTTTGGCCCCCAGGGCACACATCAATTATTTTACAGCAAAATTGGTGGCCTGAGGAGTCCATATATAAGGGAGTACAATCTTGTCCAGAAGTCCAAGAGATCATGAACAGCAGCAGATGACATGTATGTCCCCAGGCTGTGGTCATACAAGAGCCTGCATCTTTTGTCAGACCAGACTGAACCCAGGGCCTTCACTCTCTTGTCTTCCTTCCACGCTTCCTTCCACGCTGTGTCTGTGGTGGTGGAGTTGTGGCAGGAGGAGGAGAATGGTCCAACTCACTCAGGTGGGTATTGGGTGTGATTTCGCCCCTCAACCCCTTATTTAATGTTTTATAAATGATTTCCTCACACATGAGGCATTGGCCCTCCTGCATGTCCTGCAGTTTTGTGGCAGCCATAGAGGCAAAGGCCTCTTCAGGCGTGGGGGTGGTTCTGAGGGACGCAGAAGCCTCTTGAATCAGCCTGAGTGCTGAATCCTCCACGTTACTCCCCTTCCTGGGTCTTTTGGTTGGAAGGCGGAGGGGAGGAACCTGCGATTCTGTGAGGCTCCTACTGGGCCCGGCCTCCTCCTGGCTGCCACTAACCCCGGCCTCCTCCTGGCTACCACATTCCACAGCCTCCTCCTGTGTACCACATTTCACAGCCTCCTCCTGGCTGAGGTCTTCCTGTGTATGAAAAAGGGACATAGTTTTAGTTTTTTCTTCAATCACACACAATTTTCATCTCATGACTCTTGCAAATTGAATGTTAACAAATATAACAGATTATTATTCTGAGCCCAGCATTTTTCATTCTTGTCCCAATTATTTTTGCCCACTACTGTCTATTGATATGTAAAACACTTTATTAAATCAGCAATTAGTGATCAGTAATCACATCTAGTAAACATCATTTATTTATTGACCAGAAATCTATAGATCAGTGCTATACCTGGCTCAAGCTGGGCTCCTCCACTTCTTCCTGGCTGGAAGTCCAAGGTTGGACATCGGAAACCTCAGCTGGGGTGGAAGATAGGGTGGAAGGAAGAGTGGAAGGAAGGGTTGAGAGGGATTCCCTGACTTCAGTCTGGATTGACAGAAATCGCAGTCTCTCATAGTACCACAGCCTGGGGACAGAAATGTCATCTGCTGCAGCTCCGGATCTCTGGTAATCCTGGACCTTCTTGCGCTCCCTAAGATAAGTGCTCCTCAGGCCACCAATTTTGGCTTTTAAATAGGGGATGTTTGCTGTGGGGACCACTGGCTTCACCAACTCCAGCAGTTTCTCCAGCACTGCCTGCCTCTTTTGTTTATGATTATAATGCGGGTGTTTGACCTGCCATAGGCAGGGTAGCTCCCTGTACTTGTCTATGAACAGGGGGAGGAAGTTGTGGTCATTGAAGCCATCCATTTTATCTGCAATACACAAGACA